>NW_026850649.1:0-134773 GCF_030913465.1 Colletotrichum navitas
AGTACCTTAAAGGTAGTAATTATAGATTTAAAGAGGAAGTTATATATAGATAGTATAGTTAAGTTATAAAGTTAACTATATATAGGCCTATATTATATCTTATAGCTATATTACTTTACTATTAGCTATAAAGGAAAAGGTAAGGTAAGGATTATATACTAGCTAGCTTTCTAAATTATAGGTAACTAAACTAGTAAGTTTCTTTACTATTATTACTATAACCTTATACTATAAGTTATAATTTCTTATATAGCTTATTATTTTTACTTTAACTTTATTAATAAGGCAAGATTTAAAAATATAGCCTTAGTAAATAGAAGGGTTATATATAATAATTTTAAATATACTATAGTTAATAAGTCCTTAGATTTTACTTTTACTTAACTATTTAAAGGGCTTACTAGGCGTAGTAATAATACCTTAGTTATATAGTTACTATATAAGTGCTAGGTTAGCTTTTCTTTAGTAAGAGGAAGGTACTAAAGGGTTTATCTATTTTCTATAGTAGTATATTAACTAGGTCTTATATAGTTACCTATAAGTATACTATAAAGGAGAAAAGTTACTATTTAGATAGGTTTTTTATTCTTATAGTAATAATAATAGTATTCTCTATATATTTACTAGTGTAGTTAGTATCTATAGGTTAGTTAAGTTAAAGATTTTATTAGTAGGCTTATTTATTTTCTTCTTAGTATAGTAAGGCTTAACTAAGGTAAAATAGAAGTTATATAGGCTATTAATATTAATAGTGTAATTCTTACTATTAATAGATAGTAGGTAGTATAGGCTAGACTATTTACCTTTCTTATATTATACTTATACTTTACTGCCTAATAGTAGGTCCTTAATAGTAGAGGTATTAGGCTATTATATACCTTAAGTGCCTTATAAACTTAGTGTATTATATAGCTCTTATAGAGGTTATTAGTAGCCTTTTAGATAGTAGTTACCTATTAAATAATATTAAGTAAAAAGGTAGAGTTAGTAGTTATATAAAGGTAAGTACTAAATACTAAGAGGGTTAGTATAAGGCTATTAAGGCCTATAGTATTATTAACTACCTTAACTATACTCTAAAGAATAAATTCTTAGTTAGTAGTTAGGTACTCTTTATATATAATTTTATAGGCCTATTAGAGTACTATATAGTATTATTTAACTTTTTAACGCTATAGTGTACCTTAATAAGGATAATTTTAACTTTAATACCTATTATATAGGCTTTATATAAAAATTTAGTTATAGTAAAGTTTTTACCTACGTTAGTAATAATCTAGTCTAAAGGTCCTTAGTAAATATTAATCTAGTAGTAATAAAGTGCCTTCTATATAGTCTTTACTAAAATATTATAAAGAAAGTATACTATATTAAAGGTAGTTATAGTATTAATAATATAAAGGACTAGTTAGTTACCTTTAAGGTATATAACGTTAATAATAACCTTATAGTTAAAAGAATAGTTATTATATAAGGTAAATCTAAATTATAAAGGTACTTTTTATAAAGCTAGTAGTAATAGTAGTATTTAGTTAAGTACTTAATAGCCTTAACTTTAACCTTATAACTAGCCTTATAAAGAACCTTATAAAGACAGTAGACTAATAAGTGCCTAAATTATTAGTAAAGTTATTATAACTTTATATTAGTTAAGTAGTAACTAATAAGGCTATATTTAAGTAGGCTAAAAAGTATTTATAAATACCTTTATTTTTATATAACTAGTACTATAATATTACCTTATTAAAGGGTGTTTATAAGGTTATTAAAGTAAATAAGTAGTTAATCTATATTTACTAAGTAAAGTAAAAAAAGTATATTTATAGGTATTATATAAAAAGTAATAGGCCTAAATAGTATACTAACTATAATAGTGCTCTTTAAGTAAATAGTGTTACTACTACTAAACTAGATCTTTATTTAGCTAGTAGTAGCTATATTAATAGTTACTAATAGTTAAATCTACTATAATATAGTTACTTATAGGTAACTAGTAGTAGAGAAGGTTACTATACCTATATTAGGTAAAATACCTTAAAAGATACCTAATAAGTAATAATTTAATATAAAAGAGGTAGCTAGATCTAATAATACTATACTAGGGTTATCTTTATTAACTAGTAATAAATAGCTTAGTTAGCTAGGCTAAAGGTAAGCTTATTACTACTAAAGGTAGTATTACTAAAGAATATAGTAGAGGTATAAAAGGTATTACCTTTTAGTTTATTTTTACTACTTTTAAGAGTATAGTTACCTTAAAGGTAGTAACTAAGGTCCTTATTATTATCTTTATTACTTTCTTTTTCTTATAAGTAACTACCTTTATAGTTAGTAAAAAAGGTTTAATATATAGTTAGTAAAAAGTCTTTTACTTAGTAGTTATTTTTAAATTATTAATATACCTTATATTACTTATTAGTAGTATATTTTATTAACTAATAACTAGGCTTATAGTAAATATAGTACTTCTTAGTATTATAGTTACTATTATTATTACTATAATAGTTACTATTACTATAGTTATTACTAAACTACTAGTTATACCTTTAGCTATAGTAGGTGTAGTTAACTTAGTATTAATTATTAAGGTCTACCTAGTACTAGCTAACCTTATTATTATATTTTATTATAGTACTTACTAATAACTATAGTTAGTTATAGACTCTTTCTAATATAGGCACTAGATTAAATAAGTATAATTTATACTTATAAACTCTAAAGTAAGTATTTAATAGCTAAGATTAAAGGACTTTATTATTAGGAATTAATATATAGGCATAAGGAATTAATATATAGGCATAAGTCTTATATAGGCATAAGGTTTCTATTCCTTTAATTAGTTTAAAAAAAAAGTATATCCCTATAAAGGCAGTAAGGGCAATTACACTAACACTACTATTCTACTATTATTTTCTACTATTAACTAATTAACCTATATAGCTATAAGAAATAGGCTCTATAAGGGGGTTCTTTTTATAGCTATAGGAAATAGCCTTTACAAGAAGCGCTATCTTTATAGCTATAAAAATAGCCCCCCTATTAAGCCTACTTTATAGCTATAAAAAGTGCCCCCCTATTAAGCCTACTTTCTATAGCTATAAAGGTTACCTCTTTTACTAGGCCTACTTCCTATAGCTATAAAAAGAGCCCCCTATTAAGCCTACTTCTTATAGCTATAAAGGTTAGCCCTCTTGCTACACCTATTTCCTATTTACCCTAAGAAAAGTAACTCTTTTTATATTTAAAATACTTACTACTTAGCTACTTTTTTATAATATAGCTATAAGGATTTATTATTACTATTAACTATTTCTTACTAACTCTATATCCTTTAAACACTAGGCTAAAGTAGCTATCTATTTATATAATTCTTTATTATTCTTCTACTACTAAGAATACTAGACTAGCTTTTTATTTATTACTAGGATAAGGTTAAAATCTAGCTTTAACTTAGTTAACTTTTCTCTTATATAGACCTAGCTAGTGTTAACTTATTTCTACTTTTAGGTAAATAACCTTACTTTTTACCTCTTATACTTTAGCTTTTACTAAAGGTATAGGTTTAGCTAGTTAAGTAGCCTTTTTTTAGTAAAGATAGTTATAATAGGATAAGCTATACTATATTCTTTAGCCTACTATAGAAGAATACTATAATCTTTAGATTAAGAATCTAGTAGTATAGATTAAAAGAAGATGTCTCTTAAAGATACTACTAAAGGTATACTTTTTACTTACTAAAAGCTACTAAATTAAGTATCTTAGTAAAGATCTTATAGTAGTATAAGATACTAAGCTTAGTTAAAACAGTATAGTTTAAACTATATTCTTTAATAGGGTCTAGGAATAGTCTTTTACTAGAAGGTATTACTTTTTTACTAGCTAGTATTACTTTTTAATTAACACTAGACACTTTAAGGAAAGTAGTATATAAAGTTTACTAAAAAGCTTAAAGTAAAGACCTATATACTTTTAATATTAAAGGACTTTATTCTTTATATATACTTATCTAAAGTATAGCTCCTAGTTACTAATTATATCTTATATAATATTAATAAGTTAATATAGGTAACTAAGACTATTTAAGAGATAACCTTTAATATTATTATTACTTAATTCTATACTAAAGGTAATATAAACACTAAAGTTCTAGTATTTTTAGATAAAGTAGTAAGCCTACTATACCCTTAAAGGTAAATATATTATATATAGGTACTAGAGGATTAGGCGTTAGTTAATAAACTCTTTATAAAGCTTAGTCTAAGCTTTCTTAAAGGTATACTTAGTCTTAGTAAAAATAATAAGCTTCTATATTATTAGGACCCTATAATATATATAAAGAGGAAGCTTATCTACTAGTGTAGTAATATAGGCCTAGTCCTTATTACTAAGCTAGGCTATTACTTATATTATTAGCTAATAGGCCTTATTATTAGACCTACTACTATTACTACTATAAGTATAGTCCTTAAGCTACTTTTACTTAGTCTTAAGTATAATATTAAAATTAATATAGTAAATATAGAGTTATTACTAGATACTAAAGAACTACTTATTTAGTATAGCCTTTATTTATTTATTATAGTCTATAATAATAATAGTAAAGTAATAAACTAAGTGTTAGTCTATAAGTTAGTAAATACTTACTAAGAGAAACTAGAAACCCTTTAGCCTCTTGTTATTAATAAGGCTAAATATAGTATTATAAATAGACCTAAGGTAGGTCTATCTAGTGGCCTAGAAGAGTAGAAGTTTAAAGTAATTAGTGTTATAGGTGTTATTAAAACTAATTACTTTAGGGAATTACTTCTATATTTAAAGACAGTAAGGAAAGGTCTAGACAAGGCTAATAAGTTAGTCTAGCTTATCTTTTACTTACTTTACTATATATAAGATATCTTACTTATTAAATAGCTTAAGTAAAGCTATAGTAAGTAAATACTTATCTAGCTTCTCTTAGTTTATATAAGCTTTAGTATTATAAATATTTTACTAAGTAAATAAGGAATCTAAGAACTACTCTTAAATAATAGTATATATATTATATACCTAGATACTAACTTATTAGCTTATTATATTAATAGTGTTATTATAGGCTAAGTTACTTTATAATAAAAAGAATATATAGATGCCTTAAGGCTAAGACTATAGTTATACTAACTATACTAAGAGTCTAAATAATAATATAATAGCTATTACCTTTCTTAAAGAGCTTCTATAATTACCTACTATTTATAGCTATTCTTTTAAGACTTACGCTATTAAATACTAGTACCTTCTATAGGCCTAGGCTTACTAAACTAATTATATTAGATAGTGTATTATATAACCTAGCTATAGTACTAATATTTATACTACTTTATAATACTAAATCTATTAGCCTTTATAACAGTATTAACTTAATTAAAAAAGGCGTTAAAGGTTTATTCTAGATTACTAGGAATTAGTAGATTTAGGATTTTACTTATAAGAGGAGAGGAGGATCTATTACTTTAGGTATAGTAAGAGGCTATAGTTTAGAAAAAGGCTTTACTTTAAAGGGAAATTATTATTAAGGTAGTAAATAAGGTAGTAGATTAGCTTAAAGACCTTATTATTCTTACTATTAATAGATATACTTTTATTATTAATAGAGTACTATTATTAGCTACTAATTAGTCCTAATAACCTATTAAATAAGGTTAAAAGTACTATTAAACTACTATATAGTAAGATAAAGAGGTTATTAAGACTACTTATAAAAAGGCAAAAGGTTATACTCTAGAGAAAGTTAAGAGAGAATAGTCTACTAAGTTTTTATTATCTTTTTAAGAAAATAGTAAATAAAGTAAAGTGTTAGCTTTATACTAAGGTAATATAGTTTATAGTATAAAAGAGGTTATATATCTTATAGTAAGCTTAATAAGAGCTTAGCTATAAGGTTACACTGCCCCTTAGGATTACTAGCTTTATAGAACTAGCTAACGCTAAGATAGCTACTTTTAGAGGAAGAAGATAATAGTAGATAGCTAAATAATAGTAGTAAGTTATAATTAATTACTAGTTACTTTCTTAAGATATAACCTATAGTAAAAGGATAAAATAGTTATATTTTACACTATAGAATATATTATAAAGCTATAGTAAGTAAATACTATAGATAAACCTAAGGTTAAATAAATTAACCTTATTATAAAGAGGGATATTATAAGGAGGGATAAGAAAAAGAGGGCTACCTTATATAAGTCTAGTAGAATTTAGTTATACTAATATTTATTTTTTAGACTAATTAAAGAGCGTATATCTTATGCCTATATAAGACTTATGCCTATATATTAATTCTTTATGCCTATATATTAATTCCCTTATTATTATAGTAGCTATTAAGTAGTACTTATTAAATAAGAGTAAGTTTATTAATAAGCTTCTTAAGCACTTTAAGCTTACTTTTTTTAGGGTTATTATATATAATATAGTAAAAAGTAGTATTTTACTACTTAGTAAAGTATATCTAAATAGCTTTAAGGCTTTTAAAGTAAGCTTTTATTTAGGTAACTATAGTAGTAAGGTCTTAGATATTCCTACTACTAATTTAAGTAAAATAAAAGGTAAAAGCTTTACTTTTAAGTATTAATAAAAAGGCTAATACTATTTAGTGTCTTTTAATACTAATCTTACTATAGTTATTATAAAATAAGTTTAACTTAATATTAAATATATTATATATTTTACTAGTATACTTAGATTTATTAGTAATAATCTTAGTTAAGGTGCTTAATTACTAAGGAGAAAAATAGTTACTAGTAGTACTACTCTTAATTAGTAGTAGTTATCCTATGCCTTAAGGTTCTATAAGATTAGTATATAAGTAAGTAAAGGGTTTTTACTATAATTAATAGTAGATAAAAAAAGATAATAGACTATTACTTTATTAAAATAGTCCTTATATTAAGTTATATAAAAGAAGTAGTAAATCTTATATAGATTAAGTCTACTATAGTAATACTAAGGTTTACTACTTTTACTAATATAACTTTTATACTTATTTATTAAGTTAAGCCTATATTATTACTAGTTATTACTTAAGGTTTATAAATATTACTAGGCTTTATTTAGTTATATAAGTAATAAGTTACTATTACTGTTTTTACTTATACTACTTTAGGCTAATATAACTACGTTAAATATTATTTAGAAAACTATTATATATTTTAATAAGCCTATTAAATATTACTAACTTATACTATACCTTTTTAACTTCTTTATCTATTTAAATATAAAACTTATTATTATTAATAATAGTAATAAGGTATAAAGTAATTTATTAATAGTCTTTAGGTATAAAGATACCTTAGTTAAAAAAGAAGTTATAAAAAATTAATAGTAGTACTCTACTAGTAGTACTAAAGAGGGCTTTATCTTATTTATTAAAGTAATATTAAAAGTCCCTCTAAAGCTTATAACCTATAAGGGTATATTTAGCCTATTTAGCTATATAATAAGTAAAGTAAAAGTAAATAGTAGGAAAATCTTACTTATTAAAAAGGATTTCTTAGCTATACTTCTTATAGTTAATATATTTTACTATAAAGGTAGGCACCTTAAGGTATAAAGTACTACTAGATTAACTTATTATAAGGTTAATTATTAAGGTTAATTAGTAATAATTACTATATAACTTTTATAGTAGTAATTAAGTAGTAAGTTTTTTTTCTTTTTAATATAACTTATACTTATAAGTCTAGGTAGTACTAGGTTAGTTTTATATATATAAAGTAAATAAAGATAGTTTTCTAAAGAAGTAAATATAAAGATAAAGAAAAAGTTAAATAAGGTAGTAATTATTACTACTTAAGTGTCTTTTCTTAATAGCGCTATAGTTAGTATAGAAGAGGTTCTTGCTTATTAAAGAGGTTCTAATAGTATAATAGACACTATAATATTTCTTATAAAGGTAAAGTAGCCTTAATAATACTTAACTTAGTTAGTAGTCTACTAGGTTATAGTAGGCTAAGTAAACTCCTATAATAGTAAGCCTTATTAATTACTAGTTATTAGTAATAATTAACTATTAATTAATATTAGTTTTTACTAGTTAATTAATAAGGATCTTTATCTTATAATATTACAAAGGTTAAGAAAAGGTAGTTAAATTTATAGTTATTAATAGTTAACTAGTTAACAAGGTAAAGTAGGTGCATAAGTGTAGTAGCACCCTTGCGTATAGGTAAGGGTAAGGGATTCTGCTGGTAGGCGGTGTGTTATATGACCTACTGCCTCTGGCTGCATCACCTATATGCCAACAGGAAGATATCTTCCTCGTCTGGATGGTTGATGCCTCTGATCCGGTTTAACAGCTCCCTGGTCGCTTTGTGCACCTTTCGCGTCACAACCACGCATCTTAAAAGATGAAAAAGATACGTATGCCTTGGCCACCTGGCCCGGCGTTGAAGCCAGCAATTTGGTCTAGGATGCTGGACGAATGTAGACGTGGCGGCTACTCGAATAATCGAGTAGATTTGTATCTAGAGGGTCGTTGTCACTACAAATGAGGATTGATCTTCTGGTGGTGGTCTGCCCCAAGTCGACTTGGCTTGGAGTCCGGCCCGGAAATCCGGGATAGTCTCACGGGTGTGTTTGGTCCAGGCTCGTGAGAACACGTGAGTGGGCGGGAAAGATCTCCGATGGGAGTTGTGGTTGCCCGTGAAGGATCCGTGATCTTGGACCGAGTCATTGGGTGGGAACCTGCAATCTCTTACACCGCCTCAATCATGGTTGCCAGTCTCCAGTCTTCCAACGCATCCCGGACACTTTTCACCCTAGCTCACCCTTAAAGCAGCGCCACTAGGTGAGCCTCAAGAGAGCTTTGAACACAGGAGCTGCGGAATTCCGAATATATTGCTATAGAGAGACAGCGAACTGCAATATCAAGCTGATGGCAAACGTTAGAGAGAACAATGCTAGTTCCACTTTTAACAGGACTATGGTCTCACAAGTCCCTCGAGGGTGCTAATTAACTTTCCCTTGAAATTGCGATCATGGGCAAAAGAAAGTAGCCATGTTGCCAAAACCTAGTTAAGTTCCGTCTGGATGTATTCAAAGTCCTACAAGCAGTGTCAGCTTTTACTTCACTTTACAAAAAAAAAAAAAAAAAAAAAAAAAAAAAAAAAGGATTTGCACGTACAGCCGAATTTAGGGTTGGAAGCTTTGCGCCTGTGTTGTAGATGGCAAAGTGCGTCCCAACAAAGTTCTGCTGCCAGCCTTCCAAGTATGACTGCAACCAGCGATTTTCAATGCTAGCAAGCCACCGTGGTTCTTTGCCGCCCGCCGAGTATCCAAGTCGGTAGCCCAAGTCTTTTGCCTCAATGAACAGTTTCACAGGAACACCATTGCCAACTTCCTCATCCTCGACGTAGGTAGTATTGAGTGTTGCGTCGGGACCAGTCCTGGTGTGAGTGACAATACATCTCTTTCCGGTCTCATTTGAGTACCCAATGGCGACCTCGTTGTGGTAGTGGATGCTAAGGTATACACTAGCACCGGCCTCCTGTCTCCAAGAGTCTGGACTGAACGCGCTGATTTCAGTGCTGAAGGTGGTGTTGATGTCGGTCTGCTTTCGGAGCAGTGCCGCAGGGGTTTCTCTGTCGCTGAGCGTGTAAACATTTCCTCTAATACGAAGCTTTCCGGGGTTAGACTCGAAATCTTTGAAGTCCTTGTATGGCGTCCGCAGGTAGTAATACGATTTGTCTACTAGTCCGCCATCAAAGTCGTCCCGCCAAGTCAGAGGCCTTTCAAGGTCATATAAGACACTTGGCATGTGCTCGGTGATTGGTTCACCTTCATTGAAAATCGGCCATCCATTTTCGTCCCACGTCACGGGACACAAGAATGTCTCACGGCCAAGTTGAGGTAGGCCGCTACTGTTCTTTGGGTTCTGTGGTCGAATGGCGAGAAAGACTGCCCACCAGTTGCCTTCAGTGTCATCGAAGATGTCTGCGTGACCAGTTGCGAGGACGGGGAGAGACATGTCTTTTCCGTTCCACAAGACGGGGTTGTGCGGGTTACCCTCCCAAGGCCCATCCAAGGCTTTAGATCTATACACGTTCGCCTTGTGGTTGGCTTCGGTTCCCGAGTCGGCGGTAAGCAAGTAGTACGTTCCGTTGAATTTGTATATGTGGCTTCCCTCGGTCTTGATTTACACTTGTCAGTTGTTTCCTGTGACTGCACTCGAATGAAATCCAGGTGTACCACCAAGACAGACTCACCAGTGGAGAACCAAGTTCAGGCGGTACAGTCGTGGTATGGAAAAGTCGAGAGTTGCTCAACGAGTTGCCCGTCTTGATATCGATCTCGGTGATCCAGTTGGCAAAGTTACCATTGTTCACGAACTCCGGAAACGTTGTCGTGAGGTAAACTTTGCCGTCGTCATCGAAAAAGAGATCAGGGTCAAATCCCCATTGATCTACATAGGTAGGCTCGCTCCAACTGGTCTCATCAAAAATATCTCTGGTCGTCACATAGAATGACCGAGGTAGTCTGGTGGCCTGTTTTGGAAGACGGTGTCAACTAAGCAAAACGAAAATGCCCATCTTGGAGCTTTTTGGTAGCCGCTTACGTTGTCAGAGGGGTTGATAATATCATATGCAGTGTCAATCAAGTAGAAGATGCCATCGTGGTGTCTCAATGTTGGTGCAAAGATGCCGCCGCTTGGAGCAGTGCCGCGCAAGTTCAGCTGAGAAGGTCGAGTAAGCGCATGGCCGATATTTTCCCATTTCACACTTTGTTCAATTAGCAAATCCGCATAGCAAGGACAGCTGTATGGTATTTTGACATTACAGGTCTTTTGAGTGATAAACAGGGACACCAGGAAAGTACTCAAATGTACTGGTCGCTAAGAAAAAGTCCTCGTCCACCCTGATGACCGACGGATCAGGATTGAACCCTGGAATGATTGGGTTTACAAGGCAACTTGCAAACGCTAGCAGGCTGGTAAGCTGGGTTACAAATCCGTTTCCAAAGCTCCACACTTAAACACTTACAGGCAAATAGAACTATGACAGAGGCCAACAAGACGGAAATATACTTCATGCCGGGCAATTAGATGTAATGTAATTAACGGAATCTTAGTATAACAGTGAAAGCTTTCAAAAATCTTCACACTTCAATCTTGGGACCTTTATATGGCTCAGTGACTGGCAGAGGGTCACGTTTTTGCTGGAACCCCTCACGGCTAAATCACAGGCTCAATTTACCCCGGATTGTGCAGTACATTGCACCTAAACTCAACGGAGTTGTACTTGGCGCAGCTGGCTCCGTTCGGCCTTCGCCATTATGATCGCCGAGCAGACTAGGTTTGTTTACCGCCATAATGTAAGTGGTCCATTGGATGTCTTCATCGGATTGAAACACGCACGGTTTTGGAACACTGTTTGCTGCTAGTCAATGTTTCTTTCTTTCTTACTACTCTCAGGAGGTAAACTCATCTACAGGAGTATGATTTGCGTTCATTCTGTCTTCTACTTCAATACCACCTGCCAGCGAATACCCGCCCATTGGAAAAATAGCCTCTTTCTTTGATGGTTCCAGACTTCAATGAGGATTTCGAGACTGAAATGAACTTTGAGAGAAGTCGACTGTCCTTCTTCTTCATTTAGTCATTGCAAGGACTATGGCAAAAGCCTTGCACAACGCTTCCTCCATCGATGGTGCAAGTAACAGTGAGGCAGGGCCCCGTAGAGCATCTCAGCTTTTCCTCCGTGGTGCGATACCACGCGCCACATCGTTCGCACATGAGGCGTTTACTGATAACGATGCACATTGCAAGTTTGTCTTTGTTTTTTTATCTTTCGTTGTAGCGGCAATTACGAGCAAGTTTAACTTGTGGGTTGCTGTCGAGTGGCTCGAGGTTGCTGGCGTAAGTCCTTGGATTGTATGTTATGCCGTAGCCGTTCCGTGATGTTTTGCTCCAGGGTTTACTGACAGCCTTGAGATTGTTTTTTGGGGACCTTGGCTCTAGCTGATTGATGACGGTTCTCCAAGTTTTGCCTTTACAGGATATACGTTGCCATTTATATACTCGAACCTACTCGCAACATTCTAGTGACAGTTCCAAGTGACTTCCCATTCACTAGCCACAGCCTCTTCAGTATCATCACTGAACTCAGTGAATCGCACCGATTCATGTAAAGTTGATTTTCATTCCAAGTCAGTTCGAGGCAATACGTAGCCCTGCTTGGAAGCACAGTGGCCGCACATAGCCTATCGAGGTACAATACAACTAGACTCATACATCCAAACCGATTCGGTGACAGGTTCAGTTCGAAGTGGGAAAGTAATAAAGATATATGAAAATACTTGCTCGAAGCCTTGCCCAAGTCCTAAGCACACCACAAATGACAGATCTCGCTCGTGTCAGTTTGTGAACATTGTAGTCATAGCTTGAACAACTGTCAGAATAGCCCGCATTGCTGGTCAAGCATATAGCTATAAAAAAATGATGACTTAGCTGTAGAAAGTCAATCTTCAGGTTTACACAACTCCGAAGAGACCCCTTTTTGTGGTATATAAATAGTCCACTTCACTGCACCCCTTGACTTCCAACATCGCAGCAGGCAGACTTATAGTTCTTGCTAACATAGGCTGGCATTAAAATCTTGAGTATTGCTAAAAAGAAAAATAGCGTCAGTAACCTTAAGTGCTGCAGCGTTATTTACGTCACAGGTGTCATTCAACGATTCGTCCTCACCACTGGCACCATTGGCTTTGTCTTCTCCAATGTCTCTGCTGCTACTGACGCTTTCGTTGATTTGGCTTCAATGGCTTGGCATCATGGGCTCGTAGACGGGTCTAAAGTCACCAGGTTTCAGAGGCTTAAGAGATACTAAGTCAGTATACGAGTGGTCGTTCACGAGTGCAACTCTGAGATTTTGCAAACAACTTGCTAAGCTTCAATGATGATACAAAGTACAATCCAATAATATTCTTATTTTCGTAGAAAGCCATCATCCTGAGCGATTACCGTGACTGTTGAAAAAATTGGTCCAACAAGTCGACATATCCGAAATTTGGACTTCCCACGAGCTGGAGCTTCGTCATGTACGCAACAAACCATGGCTGTACTGCATAGCTAACGAAACGGCAAGTTTTTATAGCGGCTGAGTTGAATTTGACAGCTTGTCAAAATGTTACGACGAACTGCCAGCTATCATGATTGGATAACTCCCCGAGATTCTGAGTTGCAGCAGCTGAACCTAAACAATGACGTGCAGACACAACCTAAGAATTAAAATTAAAATAAATACGCCAGGCGAAAGTCCAAGTTGGAGTGGAGATCTAGCCCAAGAAATGTACATGGTAATCAGCTTGCCAACAGAAAGTTCGTTGCAAGGATACGACTCGTAACAGACGAGGAAATGAGACAGGAGAAACAAACAAGGACTGGAGATGACATCAACGAGGGTTCTCGGCTATGCGACGAGCACTCGGGACAAGGTCTGGGTGGAGTCTGCAGTTTTTCGCGGGTGGAATCGGCATTTTCATTGTCCACGATAATCAGTTACCGCTTCGTGACTGGGGTCACGATAACATCGGACATTGTAATGGGGACTGAAAAGATAATAGGTATGAGCAAGCACCAGGACGGGAGGGGATATCTCGCTGCAAAGACCCAAACATTTTCGGCGACTCCAGCTAAACGTAGCTATGGGGTATGTCATAGTTGCACCAGACATAGTGAAAACAAAAACTACTGGCCAAAGGTTGAGAATTGGCGACGCGCCACTCAAAAGGCCAACTCTGAGAAAAGTCTAAAACAGAGCCTGCGGACTGTGCTCAAGGGGTCCCTACTAGGGTCATCACAGAACGTGGGAGATGCCCCCGATGTACAAACAAGTGGCCCCTCAACCGTTCAAGCCTATCCAGCCTATCCCAACTTGTAATAGTGTACGAGCCTTCCAAGATGCCTCCCAGCGCTAAGCGCGAAAGACCGAGAACTCCTCCAGCGCTGGAACACAACTCAAGCAAGGTTCCGTCCGCTCCAGCGTTGTCACGTTACTGCACCCGGGCTATGCCGATAGCACCCCGCAATATCGGTCGACATCACCCCACAATCGACACTCTGGAACGATGGCGGCGCCATGCCTAGTTGGGTCTGTTGCTGAGCGTGGTGCCATGTTGGTGTTACACTAACCTGCGGCCGCGACTCCCGCTTTGCCCCCCTGCGGGGATTGTACACGCTTAATGGTCAGTCTTCCTCGAGCTTGGAGATGGCTGTGTTATGTCTAGCCCCTTGGGGGAGGGGAACCTGTTGGGGTCGAGAGAGGGCGTTATATGAATACATTGCTGCTGCCGCCGCCTCCTCCCCAACGCCTCTTCTTAGCCCGAGAGATCGATTTATCCCTTGCGTTTCAACCCACAAAAGAAGGCGAGATACAAATACCAATTTCACCCCCGACTCTTATTCAAACGCAGTCATATATAATGTTCCGAGAAGCCTCACGGAGCTTTTCCACTCACATGCCCTCAAGCTACTTCCTGCAAACTCCCCGCCGACTCGCCATGAGGTGGTACGTCATAAATCCGAGCCGAGCAAACCTCCTCGGAGCACCGAGTCTGGGGTAACAACCAGAATAGACCAGCTGTGACTGACGGATATGGCATAACAGGATCCCACCCACAGTCGCCGTCGTAGCTGTTGGCTACGGATTGAATACCTACCGTGAGGGCATGGTTCAACGTCGCCTAGCCAACGCCGCCGCCGCCGAGAAGCAAGCCATCGAAGACCGCAAGAGAGCGGCGATGTTGATGGACGCTTATGGCGACCGTTCGAGCCTCGAGGCGCTCGAGAAGGCGGTACAAGTCTACGAGTCGCAGAATCAGGCGTAGCCGGTCAACATACTTTTGATTCACATCACACACATCATCGCGACACATCTACCAACACCCACGAATGGACACACATGCATCGACAACGGCGTTATACAGGGGCCACGGGGATTATCAGGCCTCAGGGATTGTTTTAAGTACACATGCGCACATGGGGGGCGCTGAAGCTTGCGTGTTTTTTTTTTTTTTTTTCGACGGAAAGGGTACGGCGTTAGAGGGCGACCAAGGTCATTATCGTAATTTATCTGGCACGCATCATCATGGACAGTTATGACTATTAGTGGGCCTGAGTACAGTTCAGATACTGAAAATCACTTCACTTTATTACAGAAACCCAATAAAAATCAAACCCTTCAAAGCCCCAATCTCAAATCATTCCGTGTCGTGTGCACAGCTATTAGCAAACGACATAAGAAAGGGTCTTACCCCAGCCGTGCGCCATACCCCTCCCCGCACGCGTCTCGTGACGCATGGGGTGGTCCGTGGCGTTGACGTTGTTGAGAATAGTTCCATTCCCGGACTCATTCCATCACATTGGCCACCCAGGCCCTCAGCTCTGTGAGTGCATGATTGTCTTCCTCTTAGGGTTTCATAGCACAAACGGCTCTCGAGGCGCCACGCAGCAAATATATTATCATTGTCACGCTCCAGAGGGGGGGGGGGGGGGGGGGGGGCCTCGTCGCGGTACGTTATAGTCTGTAACCTCAGATCACCGGCGAAGCTAAGTTAGGGTAATCCACCGCCGCTTCCGCTCGTGGCAAAAACATTGGTATTGACGATCGTTTGGGTTCAGCGCCTCACTCCGATAATATCCGAGACAACCCGTCTGGAAATCCTCGCCACGATTCCAACTGCGCAGCAAGTATCTTACTGGAGACGATGGAAACGCGAGCCTATTTCCAACAGTTTCGCTCGTTGGAAGACTTCAGGTCTTGTTCGGTGCAGCTAATATCATGGACTTTAACACTATTCTAGTAATGAATGAAACTATTCTCCCTATGCTGACAGACACCGGGCCCCTATTGGGATCAATCGAGGTCATTCCCGTGGTATTTCTATGCGCGCACTCTAAACTCTTGAACAGCACCAACACATTGCATCGAGTCAAAATAACAATGGATTCTGGTAGAGGCGAACTTCATTTCCAATCTTCGGACCGAAAGGTTGTGAGTCGCCTTCGCACTCTGTTCCATCCTCCGGTAGCGAACCATTCTGAAAGTAGGTATGTATATACTCTCTGGTGCACTTGGAGGGTGCAGCAAGTGAAGTATGCTTTATAACAGACATGTTAGCATCCGATGCCGACAGGCTAGTGTATTGATATCCTTTCCAGCCATTTGAGTTAACCTACGCCGTATGATTTCTGCACCAAAACAGTTGACCCAGTGAAGCCTGCAGAGTTGTTTCGTGCGCTTATGAGCGGTGTGACGTTGTCTGCCTGGTTGGCGATGAACAGTATGGGGTGGCTTGTCTTGCCCTCGAAAGGTCCTGGTTTTGAGTTAGTAAACTAAATCACACCACGCTCTTTCCCAGGAGTCCTTGCACGGCTTACCATCAAATCGCCAAAGAGGCCGAGTCGTTCGCTGGTTGCATGTCATCTGGTACGGTACGTTGACTGCTCCCGTAGCGGGACTGAGTTCTAAGATGGTGTCCACTTCTCGCCGTACGTCTTCGAGAGTCAGATTATGCACCGCAGGGTGGTCAGCACACATGATAACCGGGAAAGCATCATCTGTGGCTTCAACTATTTGAGGCAGTGGCTCTAAAGGCGAAATCGGTTGCGACGAGCACTCTGGAGCCGGGGAAGGCTTGCTGGGGTTGTAGTGCTCGTAAAATGGCCGTCCGTCTTCTCCTTCAAGAGCTGCGATAATCTTGGAAAAGCTCTCAAACTGATGCTGTGGCTGATACAGCGCGGAGGAGAGGAGACGCATGACCTTCGAGTAAGTCACCAACATTGGAACTTCAGGCCCTTTCTCTTCGTCTGCCGACACGATAACAGGCCGTGTCTTCAGCCTAACGAGTAACTTGCTAAATCTTTCCATGATAGCCTCTGATGTGGGGCCATGAAACGCGCACTTTTCGGGACCGGCCTGGGAACAAAAGTCGTAAAAGGCAAAAAGAACTTTGTCTGTGTCGCGGACGAAGTTGAGGTGGGCCGAATTGAACCACTCCCTGTAGTCAACATTTCCATCGCTGACCAGCCGTTCCACTTTGTCGGGATACATGGCCGCAAAGACGCCGCCTAGGATTGTGCCGTAGCTGAAGCCCCAGTACTTGAGCTTGTCGTAGCCTGTTTGACGAACAATCTCGAGCATATCTCTGGCAGTAGGAGTGGTGCCAGTGTGTTCTAAGATACCGGATCCTTTCATGGCTTTCTCGCAAGCCTGCGAGTATGCGGCGGCCCTCGTGAAAAGCTCCCCGAGTATACCTTCATGAGATTCCAGGATTCCTGGATCTTGCAAATTCCAGCTCTGGCTTTGTTGAGGTGAGTTCCAGCATTCGATTCGTGGTATAGACGCGCCGACTGCCAACACACGGTCAAACAATGTAGGACTCGGAGCAATGAACAATCGGACTTACCACCCCGTGGGTCGAAACTGATAAGGTCCTACGTTTTCTCAGCATTTGCAAGGGATCATCTCCCAAAACTGGAATGGTGTTTATCAGACTCACATGGTTTGTGCCGACAATTTCTTGTAACATTTTCCCGTGATCCCTCAAAGACCAGATCCCTGAGCCACCGGGGCCCTTTCCTCAAACATCAGTACTGGAAACGAAGGCTTATGTTGATACTGTTGCTTACACCAGGGTTGAATATGACTGGTCCTCTGTAATCGGACGTATTGGTGGCCCGGATTCGAGCGATTGCAAGAACAACCCTGTGGTCATCCGATGGCATTTTCCAGTCCATGGGCACCTATGGCAGAGCTGTTAGCCCTAGTCGTCTCTTGCGTGCGGGCTTTTAAACACCAACATCTAGTCTGGCGCAATCATAACCCCCGTCCTCGAAACAATTGTGCCACTCCAGGGTTCTACTTGGTTTGATCTGGAAATATTGTCAGTATCCAATCTTTTGGGAATTCGGAACTTCATTCGTACAGTAGACCAGGTCCAATCAGTAGTGGGAAGACGCTGCTCAAGAACATATCTGTGTCCAAATGGGAACCGCGGTGTAGATAAGAAGCTTCCTCCCCTGATAAGCGCCGTCAGTGCAAATACCGACAAAGCTGCGGTGACAGCCGTTCGGCCCTTGCCTCTCGGGCCTTGGTGCCCCAAAGAGCCTGGCGATTGCTTTCTGGCCATGTTGACTTCGTGAACGAGGTATTTGGTGTTTTCGTTGGGCCAGGCAAGGAAAGAAAGCGAAGGAAACGTCGAGCAGCCCAAAACGGCCCCGGGACCCCACACACATTTTGGACTAGCTGATTCAATCTGCAGCGGCCCAAAGGTAGCACGATCACCGACTCGTGGCCAGAAACATGTTGGAAATCTGGAACATGCTGACTTTATTGGGTTTAGCGTATACTTCGTCCATCTAGGCTATACCCTGACTAGTAATATAAACTGATAGGAGATAAGCGGTGAAGGAATCCAACGCCGTTGTCCTATCACTTTCCATTTGATTATCAGTCAGTGGTGTTGCAAGAAAATGATGTCAAAACCCAGATTACCCGGTTGAGCCGGCCAAGTTCCATCGCGCCGGGCGGGTCTACCCCATATGGAGAAGCGTGCTTCTGGCCGCCCGCTGAGCCGCCGCCGAGATGGGAGGACGAAGACGGTCCGTTGCCCGTTGTTGCATCGCAGGCAGGTTTACGTTTACTTACGCTCCCCCGATGCAGTCCCTCCTCCACGCCATCCTCTCGGCTGCCGCCGCTGTCCTAAAACAAAGTATCCATATCCACCCTCCTGAGTTGCACTTCCGCATTTATGAGCTTTCCAACCCTCTAGGCGCAAGCGTCACGAGCCTAGATGCACCACAAGAGTAATAAGCACAAAGTTCTTCTATCAACGAACAGCGAGTGGCGATCCCGATCACGGAAGTCACAAGTGCTTGTGGAAAGAGCCGACATATTCAGCATGAGGAGCAGCATAGGCAGATGTCATGTAAGCGGCAATCGCGGCACGAGACACCTCCTACACCCTAATGTTCTTTCTGTCTTAGAGTCCAGGGACTGAAAGTGCCATTCCCTGAGCAACTTTCACCTTCCTGCGACATAGAAATCGGTGCTTCCTCCCTCCCTCTTCTTTCTGTTTGCGAACTGGCCTTGAATAGGTATTAGGCAGGTATGCAGCGGTAATGGGGTACGTGGATGCTTAGTGCTAGAAGTTCAAGTTGGCATGAACCAGCCTACCGTTGAGGCTCTAGACATGACCCTGACATTATTTTCCCATAATCGTACCATCACAAGAAACAGCAACGCTTCATCAAAGGAAAGACACCATACGCCAACCCACTTATTCATCCACGATGCCCGCGCAGTCCATAGGTTGCAGACTTGGGCAGACGACCGACACATCTTCTCAGTCCGTAGCCACGCAAGATGGCGAGAAGCAGTGCTTTAGCTACTCCACGCAGTCACATCCGAGCCTGCTCTTGCGTAGAGGGACAGGAACCACCAGCTGCTCTCCGAGTCGGGTGAAAGCCTCGATTCCCAATGGTCCTTCCAACCTTGTCCATCCATCCTGGTTCACACATACAGGAAAGACGAACTTAACAACGATCTTTCTCCGGTACGTCGGTGCGCACTTTGTTTCAATCTTTCTCCCTTCCCATCCTTAATTTCTTTTCTCACACGGTTGGCGACAGGTATTTTCACCGTATCAAAAACCCATTGGCGCAGCCTTCACCTCGACATTACGCTACTGTCAGAGAAAGGCCAAAAAGGCATATCTAATCCATAAAAAATAAATAATAAAAACGACACTTCACAATTTCTGCTCACAATTCGGTTCAGCTCTTCTATGTATGTATGGGCTTTGCAATGCTCTTAAGATGCGTTAACTTTAGTAGCAAACAGCCATTCATTCCCGACACTGCCTCTCGCACTAGCATCTATATCTTGCTGGAATATGTTTATTCCCCACGGCCCCTTTTATACACTTGTTGACGTAAGCCAAGTGTGCTAGATCACCAATGCGATAAGCCACTGCTATATCTAAGTTCAATGCGTGTAGATATTTTAGACTATCCTTCGTCCTTGTATCCGGTTACCCGAGCTCCGATAAGCTACAAAGTTGATACCAGCCCCAGCTGAATGGAGAACGGCCAAGTAGAAAAGGCGCTAGGAAAATTCCTATATTGGCGCCATCCTTGAACGCGTAATCAGGCGTCTGATTCTACTTGCGCTCGCACAGTTCACGCATGGCCATGCGTAGCTGCAGTGAGGTAAGATAAATAGTAAAATCTATGGTGGAAAGACCGGCCAAGCATATTCACAACATTCAGCTTCCAATTCCTGTGTCTTATCTTTTCCCTTGATAGGTATCATATAATAGTTCACAACGCCGAGTTGCATTAATTGATAGGGCATTCTTCCACCCATTTTACATCGCAATCTACCATCGATCTCACCTTTAGGCTCGTCGTCGAGCCTCCGTGAGTTGCCTAGTCGGACGGACGTGAGATTTTCTTGGCTCAGGCCGGGGCCTCCATGCCATACATGATACTACTGCATCGTTATCCAAGCTCAAGTATGATCAAGCCAGATGCACGTCGGCCAAGTCGTTGGAAAGGGGTATGTGATGAACCAAGAGTCCTAATAGTCAAAGCCATGCTTCTTTATAAATACTCACTCGTGTGTCCATCATCAAACATCCTCCTTTCTGTTTATCACTCTCACCTTCAAGATCACAATCAGGTCCAATTTTCTCTCTCTTCAGCTCCATATCTTTCTATTCTTTTCCAACGCAAATCTCGTATACGTCCCAGTCGACAAAATGCATATTCCTACCATCGGTCAAGTTGCCACAATCGGCCTGGTTTTCATTGCGGCTACTGCTCTTGCTGCACCCATCGTTGAGCCGCTCGAGACCGATATCGTTGAGGTGATTGATTGGACATCCAGCCCTTGAGAGACACTGGCTAACTGCTTTTAGCGCTCTGCCGACCTTGCTGTAAGCTCGTTTTCTAATCACACCAGTCTTGAAGAACCATGTAGTTCGTATCACATTAAGAGAGTATAGCTAACATTTTATTTGAAAGGCCCGCGGCGAGGGCATCTTGGTGAGTTGTATATCTATGTGAAGATACCCCGAACTCAAGCTTACAACCTTTTCAGGCTATTGCCAACTCTGCCCATGCCCCCGAGCAACGCACGAGCAAGAAGAATTGCAGGCGCAACAAGAAGGGAAAATGTATCGATTCCGACTCCGGCGATGACAAGAAGAACAAGGACAAGAAGAAGTGCAAGCGCAACAAGAAGGGCAATTGCGTTGACTCGGATGACGACAAGAACAATGGCGACAAGAACAATAAGAAGTGCAAGCGCAACAAGAAGGGCAATTGCGTTGACTCGGATGGCGACAAGAACAATGGCGACAAGATCAACGGCGGCGGTCAATATCCCCGTGAGGTTGCTGCTGATTTCAACCTCGAGTAAACGGGTACTAGTGAACCTTTCAACCTTCGCCTTTCGGCCAAGTATTCCGCAAGGGATTTACTTGTCGACTTCGAAATTGGTGGCTAGTCCTTTTGAGACGATGAGTTTGAACAAGATATGAGCTGTGTTCCATATCGCAACAGTTCTCACTACACAGGTCTGCGGTTTCATCCCTATTTGCGATGAGTTGGCACTTGGATATTACCTTTCGCCTGTACAACAAGTTTATTACTACAATCGGACATTTCTCAAATCTCATTAACATTGAACCTGAAGCACTTCTGCCACATCCATTCTTCATAAACACTACTGCAACTGGTTCCTATGACTGGCATTTAAACTTCCAACTTCTTGAAATAATAAGTGGCATCTAACAGCCCTAAAAGCACTTTGACACTTGCCCTCTGACAGCCTTTTCGACGCCGAATCTCTGACTCAAGACAACCCAAGATCCAGTAACCACCAACTTTCTAAATGCGTTGGAGTCGGCGTTATCGCCAAACGCCCTTTCAAGCCAGACTTTTGCGTCATTCCAATCCACAAAGCCCAAGTTGTTCACCGACGTCTCGGTCACTAGGTTTTTGAAAAGTTGATGAAGAGGGCCCCCACAAGGCCACTTCAAAGGGGCCGAATAAGGGTGCTTCCGCCTCTCGTAAAGCTCCTGCGTTATAAAAGGCCTTCCAGCCTCCCTGAGAATCCACTTCTCGATCAGCGCCTGACGGGCCGAACTGAGGCCTTTCCACCACAAACTCGACCCGGTTCCCTCCGCCTGACCTTTTGCCTCATGGAACCCGACTTTTAGACTAGGCGGCAGATAGTTGACATACTCAGCCAAGTGATGGTCCAAAAAGGGAGTCCGAGCTTCAATGCTGTGTGCCATCTCCGTACGGTCGCCCAGACTCGTCAAGATCATGTTGGCAAGCGTACCTCGAGTATAGATGTAAAGCGACGAATGCAACGGATGCCATTTTTCCTTCATATTATTGTGGACCTCAGAAGACATGGTCCGAGCGACAACCTCTCTCATGTCAAGTTCTCCGTAAGTCTCTCGAACCCAAGGCGCGAACAAACTCCAGTCCGGTTGCCACTTCAGAGCGTTGTGGGCTATGTCGATGTGTGGAGATGACGGGGCTATCTCTTCCCACTGATGGTCAAACATCCCAATTCTGTTAAACATGTTCTTGATGTCTTCGGCCACCTCTTTTTGCATACTCTGACGCATGCTATCGTTTTTTGATAAAGGAGAATTGGGCCATGCATAGTCAGACTCCAAGAGAAAGTCTTGCAACAAGAACGGATAACCGGCAAACAGTTCATCCGCACCTTCACCAGTAAGGACAACTGGAACGCCATGTTGCCTGGGTAATGTGGAAAGACAGAATTTCCCTACAAAGTTGAGGTCGAAGTGATGGTTTTCAAGGTGATAGACACAGTCGGCAAAGTTCTTCGCCAGTTCCTCTTCGTTCATATCTTTCTTAAGGATTTGGACTCCGAGCCAGGTCGCTGTACGCTCAGCAATATCTAACGGTTGCTTGGTTAGCAGGTCTAATACAGTAAAGCTGCGAACTCGAGTTTTTAATGCTCTATATAGCGAGAACTTACCCGCTTCGTTGAATCCTGAGCCCTCAGAGAATTGAATGCTGAAGCATGATATCCGTTTCGTGGCATCTTGGTTACCCAGCATAACTCCCTCTTCACGCACTAGCTTGGTCACAATACCAGCAACAACTGAGGAATCAATGCCACCAGATAAATAGATCCCCACAGGCACATCAGCCCGAAGCCGAAGTCTCACAGCTTCAACCATACGTCTCCTGACTTCTTGAATCATCTCATCTACAGTTCGCGTCTCCACCTGGCGCTGTCCTGGTGTCAGTAAAGTGACAAATCGTGTTATCTGCGGTTGCACACCTTGTCTTTGTACTGCGGGTCCCAGTACTGGTGGTGCTTAATGTCGCCATCTTGAGATATCTCCATCCACGTTCCAGGATTTAATTTCCACACGTCCTTGAACACCGTGTTCTCGGCTTGGAGAGAAGCGCCGCTGATAAGGCCTTCGACGTTCCACTCGGGTTTCCAGCCCAGCGGTAGAAATCCTTTGACTTCTGAGGTCAGAAGCAAACGTTTCTCCTCGCCGTCCCCGTTGCCAACAATGGTCCAGAACATGGGTTTGATACCAAAGCGATCCCGTGCTACAATTACTCGCCCATCATTTTCATCGAATATAATGAACGAGAACTCGCCCCGGAGGTGTCTGAAGAACTCCGGGGCCCCGTAAATTTTGTAGAGGGCAACTAGGACTTCACTATCGCTGCGGCATTTGAACTCGTATCCGTGGTCATGAACACAACGCTGACGAATGGCGTCGTGGTCGTAAATCTCGCCGTTGACAACTGCGTGGATTTTCCTATCGTCGCTGTGTATGGGCTGTACACCATGGGGTGTCAAGTCATTGATAGCAAGACGTCGGTGTCCCAGACCTAGGGATGTACTTGTTAGATGGATGGATGGATGTCCATGGCCAATGGTTGCTTACCAATGCTTCCGTCGTCGGAGATCCAGATACCCTCGGCGTCTGGGCCCCTGTGGGCAATTTTGGAAAGACTCTCCGCCAGTTTATTGTGCAGATCAATGTACCTCTGCGGGTTGCTTGGCTCCTCGACGTGAAGGCAAGACTGTTCTTTTACCGCATTCGGGCGACCACCCCGTCGGAGCTTAATGATGGCCGTAATTCCGCACATGGCTATATCCCGCAAAGAGTCGTAGATGTGAGATAAAACTAAGGATAAATGATGGTTGCTAATTCTCAGCCTGTTGTTGATGTCGATAAGATATTAGACCATGCGCTGTCGGGCTGTTTGACAATCGCGGTGCGGGCAGGTCGTTTAAGGTTTGAGAGCAGACCGTGTACACAGTTCACGCACAAATCCTACCGCGGTGACGGTTGAAGACTCAGGAGTAACGTACGGCCGCTTAGTCATGTTCAGTTTCAGCATCATCTTGAAGCCAAGTACTACGATGTTCTGGTCAGCCTAGTTGGAGACAGGTACGACATCAAACGTAGCTAATACCGGTTACATCCTCAAAACCACTTTATAGTGACCCGAAATGGTTGGCGGCAAGCCCGGATAGATAACAACGTGCTCACGTGAAAGCATCATAACCGAGGTGTCGATCAATTGTGCCGCTGACTGGCCGAGCTTGCGAGGTAGAGGATACTTCCCGAGGTCTGATCCTTTGGCAGCTCGAGTTGGCCCTTGAGACGGCCGCTCAGAGGCGGGCTGTCACACCAAAGCGTGAAGAAAGTTATTTTTGCACATCATTCGGTAGAGTCGGACGACTCAACTGTGAGTTTATGACAATATCTGGGGAGAGTGTGCACTGTAGGGTAAGTGGAAGCTTGAAGGTAGGTGAGATTCACACGCAGCGAACACCTCTTGCGCCTCACAGTTGAACCAAAGCCGTTGCAATACCAAGTCTCGCTATTTAAATATGCCACTCTATATTAACCTCTGCACGCCACTTGGAGTTCCTGGTATTGTCAACCCATCGACAGCACTTGCTTCCGTATATGGAGGAGGCATCTCTGCGCTACTAGACTGCGGTGGAGCTTGCCGCCTGGAACTCGCACTTGGTCCATTCGAAGACACTGATGTAGGTGGAGGAGCAGTTTCCAGCTTGGGTGGGATAGGAGCCTGAGCTCCTCGTTCTGTCAGCATTCGAATGAGTTCCTGGCTCTGAAGTAGTCGCGCCAGCGTCAGTGGCTTGACGTTCCCCATCTTGTTGACATCCGCGCCGTGAGCCAGTAACTTCTGCACCAAGGCTTGGTTTTCCGATTGAAGAGCCTCAATGAGAGGCGTTCTGCCCTTGTTGTCGGCCGCATTCGCGTCGGCGCCGTGTGTCAGGAGGAGTTTTGCATCCTCAGTCCGCCCCGTGCTGATAGCGTAAAGGAGGAATGTGTCGTCTTTTAGCTTCTTGTTCGGATTCCCGCCATGCGTCAGGAATACTCGAAGAAGCTCAGTGTTACCCAGCGTGATGACCAGGCTCATTATGGACTCCCCCCAACTGTCAGCTTCATTAGGGTTGGCCCCTCGTTGTAGAAGCGCCCGGGAAAGGTCAACCTTGGTAGTATCCTCCATGTCTTTATTTTGCAACGTCGTCCAGAGAACCCCCTTGCCCATCAGGTCCGTGGTGTTAGGATCGGCCCCTCTGACTAAAAGCGTTTTGACAAGATCGTACTTCTTCTTGTGCAACGCGGAGATAATCATGCTGCTCCCAGTCAGGTCCGTCGCGTTGGGGTCCGCACCGTGCTCCAGGAGAAAGGAGACGATGTCCATACGGTTTTTCCCTAGAGCCATGTGAAGTGCGGGCTGGCCAGTGATGTCGCGAGCGTTCATGTCGGCACCGAACTCCTGTAGAAGCTTCATATGTGGAAGACTCCCAGCCTGAACGGCGTGGATGAAGATGGTGCGTCCATTGATGGCGCTAGTGTTGGCATCGCATCCCCAGGACAAGAAAAGTTTGATCATCTCTAGCTGGTCGTTATTAGCAACCTCAACGAAAAATGGCTGTCCAGACCAGGAACGCTCCTTGGTGTCTGCTCCATTGTTCATGAGCAACTCGGCAATGGGGACGAAGCCACACTCGGCGGCGTGGAAGAGAGGAGGCTTCTTCTTCCCACTACACGAGTCTTTGGTCGATTGGTCGGCTCCAGATTGTATAAGAAACTCGACGGCTTCAATTTGATTGGCACGGATGGCACATATGAGCGGCGTGTATCCTTCGTCGTTCTGGCCGTTAATGTTGACTCCTTGCGTGACGAATCCTTTGAGATGCCCCACGTCACCGCTCTTGGCTGCCTGGCACATGGCGATGACCATCGGCTCTGGTTTAGCTCGCAAGCTGGCCGTCATTGCCTTGAAAGAACTCGAAATTGACGAGAAGAACTGGCCAGTGGCCTTGTTTTTTCCCTTGCCTGTGTTGCCTGGTGCATAGTCTGGTGGTTTCGCATTTGTCGGGATGTCCTCGAGCTCTCTCGAAGTTGCTGCATTGGAAACGACCGAGCTGCCGGGTTCTTCCGTGACTTGGAGAATGTCGCTTCGAGTGAGAACGATCTGTGATGTTTCTACAGCCGTCTCCAGTAATCGATGTCCGTCCGGTGCTGAGAGCCTTGAGTCCTGCTGGGTGACCGTGGGCCTCGGGATCTTCAGCGACTTGTTCATACTCGAGACTGATTGCTTTCGGAAACTTACATCTGGACCACCTGAATGTACTGCGTGAAGAGACGAGTGTTTGCCATGTGGTAGCTCTCATATCTCAAGATCACGTCTGGATTGAGGCCCGTCACGTTGCCCGGGTCGAGTCTACGGATCTGCTTGTTCACAACTGCCGCTGCATCTGCGCATGGTTGAACCGAAACGGCTAGGGCATTTCGCAGGCCAGGAGAGATAGCTGATGCGTTATCCAGACATCTCCGTAGCCGTTCCGTAGTATCTCTGAGCTGCTCGAGCTTTGCTGAGAAAGAGATCAAGTGCTGGGCTTCAATGCTCCCGGGATCGATGGCTTTGAGCAGACTATCGAGCTCGGCCGATGTGGAGACGACTCGATGGGAGATGTCGTCGCAGTTCGACGTCACCGCCGCGGAGGAGAAGCCCACCATTGTCCCGAGAAGACAGGTTCTCCCGGTTGCGACGGGATTTTGACAGTATTTCTCAGAGACCCCCCCCCCCGATTTGCTGATGCGCTCGGCAGTGCACCCGTTCGTTGGCGACGACTTATAGTTAAATGAGAAAACCAGGCTACCCGACCCCGCTGACGTCCGGGTGTGCGGAGGGGTCATGATATGGACTTGACACGCCGGCCTATGTATGTCAGCGTGGTTTGAAAGCACCGCCTCCGAGCTAGGCAGGCATCCTCCGCCCCAGTTCCGCAATTCAGCCGCAGGAGTCGGTTACAGGAGAACTCCTATGATCCATTGGCTAGCGTTATCGGGACGCGCGTTCGGGATACGACGCCCGCATGTTGTTGTGGCTGGGTAAGGCTGACAAGAGGCCTCTCTGTGAGGCCGCTCTGCGTCTGCACTAGTCTGAAGCCTTGGGGGGCGACGGGGTTCGTGACTGGCAGTCTTGCAAGACACATTTACGAATGCGGTCAGGCATAGGAAATAGCCTTTCTGGGGAAAGCGACGGCATATGATTTCTGCTGATGTTTCAGAGCCATCAGAACGTCGTCTTTAAAGCCTCCAGGAAAATTCCAAGATGACATGTTCTGGTATGTTTCGAGACGTCAAGCCACTCTTATTCTGCCTCATGTCATAATGTCCTACA
The DNA here is from genome assembly GCF_030913465.1 of Colletotrichum navitas. Classification (NCBI taxonomy): domain Eukaryota; kingdom Fungi; phylum Ascomycota; class Sordariomycetes; order Glomerellales; family Glomerellaceae; genus Colletotrichum; species Colletotrichum navitas. The sequence goes on from NW_026850649.1 coordinate 27,782, forward strand.
AAGCTCTCGTCTCTAAACATGATTTGAATCATTGCGGAGAGGATTCCCGAATAATGTAACTCGCGCGCCTCGGAACCGTTAACGAAGAGCAAACATGCCGCTGTATATGATTGACGAAGGATGAGAAGTGAGCCACATACGTACCGATCTAGCCCAAAAGGGGGTAGGTCAGCAGTGCGACTGGGGCAATGTAATTACCTACTGTTGCCAGCGCCTGGCTGCCAGCACCTGCCCACTATCGCCAGCACGCACCACTGTTGTCAGCAATTACCTACTATTACTACCACTGACCGGCGCCTGTCTATTATTACAATATACAGTAAATACACTTACAACTGTAAGCAGATGCTACATAGTAGAAAGTAGCTTATTAATTAGGAGGGCAGTAGGTCTACTAAATAGCTATAGTAAGTCTTATTTTCGCTTGCTATAGACCTATTAAAATCTCGACTTTTATTTAACATAGTCGGCCTTAATGGCTGCTGCTGTACTGCTGTTAAAATCTGTAATCGAATCCACAGTATTCTTATCCATCATTCAGTGTCATCCCCCAGCAAGGAGCTATCATGGCTTATCAGAAGTCTCTATGGCTCAGTCGGTAGAGCGTTGGTCTCATATTCGTTATATGACCCTGCCCTAAGGTCGGGATATCCAAAGGTCGCAAGTTCGAGCCTTGCTAGGGACATACTCTTTTGCATTCGCTGAAAACTTGCTTATTTCTTTGCATGGAATATAAGTACTAATTAAAGACTTTCTTAGTTCCTAGCTTCTTTTTTCATAGGACTCGAAAATTAGTGATAACTGCGTTTTACCACTGCACATATACATACATACGTACATATATACATATATATATATGAGGGTAGGTAATATAAGATATTGCCAATCTTTAAGTGAATTGAATTTGAAACTTTTAGATGAAGTTGGCGATGACGGCCCAAGTATCTCCATACGGATAAGTAGGTAATAATTACAAAATTTATAGAATATCGTTATGCTGAAGAGCTGTATCGCTAGAGACCCCCTCATCTAGCCGGGTCTCTTTTCATCACCAGCCCATTCGACTCCTGATGAAGGACCCGAGTACCGAGGCGGCGGTAATTCCACTTGTGATATTTGCAGTGCATCATCAATCTGCCTGGACCTTCCGGGATGTGTCGGTGCCAGTGCAACGGGCTGTGCGGACATGTGTACTGGTGTCGATTGAATGGATCGTGAGGGCGAACGTACTGGTTGTGCGGAACCAATGGGCGTCGAGTCAGCCTCGACGGCCTGAGTTTCATCTCCGGGGAGTTCGAAGATGGGAGTATATGTGTTTCTCGATGGATGTGAAGGATGTTGAGCGGGAACGCCAGCAGGAGCCCCATGTGCGTTCCAACTCGCGTTCTGTAATGTTGGTGAGTCGGGCCCCCTTGTTGAATTCGGGGGGTATGTAGAGACGGGCGAGAGCGCCCATGTCCCAATAGTTCCGTCAGTATTGGTGACTGGCGACGGCCAATTTCCCGTATGCTGGCCATACTGGTTTTGCCAATGTTGAGGACTCTCCGGTGCATATTGTTGCTGTTGGTGGCTCCATGCAGTGGTACCCGCTGCCATCTGCACCGTGTGAGCGGTATCAGGTCCAAGGCCGTTCGCTCCGTTGTATGCTGTCGTCGACCGGCCAGGGGGCGATGAGGCCGTCATTGTCGTGAGACTCGTCGCACTGGATAATGCCGCAAACTTGCCCCCACGGCCGCCCTGCCTATCCTTTTCTCTGCCCTGCTTCCGTCGCCGATAGCAGAGGAACGCAAGCGCAGCCATGAGAAGCGCGAGCGATCCAGCAATCCCGGCTGCCAGGGCCACGCGGGTGTCTCTGTCATCAGAACCCGACTTCTCGTCGTCGCCGCCCTGCTTCCCACTGGTCGTCCCGGTTGGAGCCACCTCGATTCCTCTCGTTATCGTCACCGTTACTCCGCCTGGCGCCACGCTCTGGTACGTCATCATAGACGTTGACGTTATTGTTCCTGGTGCTTGTGTTGATGACGCTGCGGCCGGCGGTTTCGTGGTTGAAGTGGCAAATGTCGTCGGTACTATGTCTTCGACGTCGTCCTCGGGGTCCAGGAATTGTGCCTGAGAAACGCCCAGCGGTGTTCTCGAGTCCGTGCAGGAGGTCAGAAGCATTGAATAAACCGCGGCGAGCTGGTCTCTCGCTTGCTTCTCAACGCATCTCGCAGTCGTCAGCACGAAGTCGCCGCCATTTCCGCATAGACATGTATTCATCTCCGTGACTGTGTTACCGGTGCAGCCGGACGCAGCCGCTGCCGCGTCCAAACATGACCTTGCTTTCACCGGGTACGCAGAAAAGTCGTTGACGAAAACAGCCCGAGACTGTGCTGCCAGGTAGGATATGATGAGTGCTGGAGTTGGGATGATTCGACGCCGAGGTCTTGGCGACATTTTCGGCGGCTCGTCGGTCGACGCACGATGGGGTCGAGGATCGGCTTGTTGATTGTTTTCTTAGCAGGAAGACGCCGCTGCCAACTTCCTTCTGGACATGGGTTCTTCTTGAGTACCTTGCGTACGCGTTCCAATAAGTCCAACCAAAGGGGTTTTGCGGTTTCGAGATGCGGTCGGTTTAGGACGTGGAAGAGTTTTAGGTGGCTGTGGAGGAGGAGGGGACGGGGGACTAGACTGATGGTGAAGGAAGCAATTTCCTATGGGAGCACGCTTTCTGCCGTCTTTGGTATTGACCGACATCCTTGAACTTGAGTTGCTACAAGGATCCCGGGGGACCCAAAGGGGCCAGCCAGTTGGACCCGGAGACTCGGCCGCTGCGGAATTAGGGGTTAAGGTGACACACCCCGGTCGTCGGAGGGAGCAGCCTGGCACGTCCACAACACCATTGACGTGTGTCGTGATCATTTTGGTGTACGGGATTCAAGATTGTGTGGAGGGGGGGATCCATGACACCCGAGTCCCGGTTGAGACTCTCATCCCGGTCAAAATACGAGTCAAGTCAGCCTTCGCCGAGAGATTGGGTGCTATCAAGGGGCAGAGCTCTCTAAACAGTTCCACTTGCCGGTTATGAGAGTTTGATTTTACTTTATGCATTGGTTACTGATCGCCTTGGCCAGATCGTAGTGCACCGTTGTGCCTGGTTCGTAGATTTGTGAAAGCCTTACTTCCCCCGCCCGTCGGCGAAGATGGTTCCTAAAACTATTCGTACTGAGGGAGGGGTGAATAGGCCTTGCCGAAGCCACAAAGGCCGCCAGGTACAGACAGATACAGATACAAAGCGGTCCGTCCCTCGTGAGGTCACACAGGCACACAATGATACTAACGCGGTCGATCTCTCGGAACATTACACTTCTGGGAAATCGACCACCAATGAACCGCTGCCACAAGCCGAGCTGCCGACTGGGGTCCTAGGGTCGCCTACAGGCTACAGATCATCATCGTGTACCTGAACGACTTTAAGAGGGACCGTCTTGTACGGAGTATGCGTACTGAAATGCCGACTGCCCCTGAGTTTGCGCCGCCATTCCCCAGGCGGCGAAATCTGCTTGTTTAGGCTTCTGATTAGTTATCGAAGGGCGGACAATGGCTCGAAACAGCGCCATCAACCCTATACAATTGCCGTCCGACGAACCGGGTTTGTAGGACCAAAACTTGACCTGATGCTTGATACCCGTCAAGCTTTTGGCGCGTCTGATGTTCACCACACATATCTCTTGAGCCACCCCCGCCAGCTCACATCAAAAGATCTGGTGAGGGCAAGCTTTTTCTTTCGCCCAGCAAACAACCAACGAACCGTGCTCCCGCCCACAACGAGGAAACCAACCATGTGGGGCCATCCTTGGTTTCTCCGGAAACGAGATTGAGCCCTAAGCTGCATGAATGCCCGTCGGTCAGGCACGTTTCCGTCATCCATCTGACGCGCGCGCAAAAATATAACTTGACCAGCCTGGGGGTCGAACCCAGAATCTCCTGATACCATATCTAATCGTAGTCAGACGCCTTGCCATTGGGCCAACCGGCCGTGGTCCGATAGGACTCGTCGTTGTGTTCCCTGCGGAGCCGGAATGACATTCAAGATTCGGGACGGGCTTTTCGTGTGGATGGCCTTTGAGCAGTTAGTTCCATTGAATTGATTGATGCTGGAGTGTTGAATTTGGCACACGTGACACGCCAGCAACCCCTGATGCTTCACCTGATCTTCACTCCTGACACAAACTAGGATGACCCAGATTGTGTCTCAGACGAAGACTTGTCATCACAACTCAACTGTCACTTACTCACCCGAGGTTTCAGAGCAGCTTTATGGCCATGACGATGACTGATAAATGTTGCGTTTATTCATGAGCCGCAAAACAGCTCCCGGCCCCATGTCACGGCATGCTGCCGCTGCTGCCACCTGCACGCAGATGTAAACTCAGCTATAAATGAATGACCGCGATAAGCTTTATGTATGCACTGATTGACGATGTCACAAGATGGAGATGGGGGATCACAGTTGGATTTGAAGGCCTGTTTGGGGCAGCAAAACACAACCACACGAGTAAGAAAACACGAAAGAAAAGATGAAGTTGAAAAAGATCACGTAACGAAGCCCCGGATCATAAGGCCTTTCCGCAGCCATGGGTGGGGTCATAATCAAAGTGAGGCCGTCTTTTCACTTTTGGTTTTCCCTGGTCAGTTCCATGCATCGACACGATTTCGGCTATGTGCCGCACGAGGCATAACTGTACAACTCGAAGCCTTGCACTGTTTAACAGCCAACGGCAAGTTACTGGAGGATATTTTGTGAGAAAACGAAGCGACATTCCATACTCCCTCTTTCTCTATGGCAGCTGCAATAGAGTTCAACTCCTGTGCGGGCTTGCTGGGAACATGATAGGGTTTTCGTGGAAAATGCGATGGATCTACTACTTTCGCACGTGAACCATTCCCGTTTATCCAAAAAGGGAGAGCTTATGTAACTGTCAAGCCTTTGCAGAATTGAAGACGTAGGGTATTGTAAAGTCGCCTAGCAATTATTCCATAAAGGCGTCCGGTTAAAAATCAGGAACGCAACTTGGCATCACTGCCTGTGTTGGTGCTCTTTGTCATATGGAGATTCGGAACGCCATGACGAACCCACACAAAACATTCAAACTCTCAGTTTCATTTTATAGCGTCTGTCTGCACAGCGAACAGTATAAAATTTGTCGTTCCAATAATATCGACTCACCTTTTTGTGCCATGCCTTCCCTTGTGAAACCTGACAGTTCTACTCGCTCTACGATATCAAAGAGATGATATAGACATATATGGTCTTCGCGATATCGTTCGTGTCAACGTCCTGTGACAGGAGGTCAGGGCGGGGGTGGGTGGGTGTACGATCCGGACTATTGCCGGGAAATTTGTCCGATTGAGACATGCAGAAATTGGCCAAAGCGCGCGGCCTCCACTTCACGCTTTCTTTCGCAACGACGATCATCAGAGTGGCCAGCGGTGTTCATCGTGCAGCACACATCGTCATCTATTCTCCGTGGCCAAGTAGTTCAAATTGTTCTGGAAAAGGACCGCTTACCGCGCAGCCAAAGAATGCCTCCTGGCCGTCCCCGCCTGGACTTGGAGCCATACAAAGATGAGATCACCAGGGCGTTTGACCGGCGCGAAACCATTGAGAGCATGATCAAGGGCCTCGCCGCCAAGGGCGTTGAAGTAAACGGCAAGACGTTCCAGCGCAGGATGAGGGAATGGGGACTCCATCGCTATGCGAAGACGCCCAAGAAGCAGAGCAGCACGGGCCGGACGAGCACCGTCGGCAGCAACTCGGGCAGCATGGCGGCGCCCGTCATTCAACCGGCCCTGCAGCCGCTCACGCGACAAGACGAGATTCCTGACTCCGTAAGTCTACTTCACCGATTCCCAATGGGGCAACTGTAGGAGTTGAGAGAAACGCCAAGTGGGCTGCGAGGAACCACAATTTTGGAGATCTGGGAATCGAATGGCAGGGGGCGGGGTTTTGTCCATTTGCTGAGGATTTAAGAGCGTTGCCACCGCAGCCAACAGAACGAGGAGGAACTAACAAGAACGTCGACTTCAGCTCAACGACGACAGTTTATCATCAGTTAGCTCCGACACTCGTCGCTCGCCAGAAGAAACGCCGATTAACACAAACAGGCCAGCGTTTGACTCATACCTCAACGGCCCGAAACCACCATCGCTGCCGCCAAATATGTCCCAAAAAGTCTGGACCCGCCGGAATCACGCGGGCTTTGGCCTGGAGAAGTCCCTCGAGGCCGTTCGAAACCCCGATGCCGCCCCTGTTTGCATCCCGTCTCCGTCCCGCAATGTGAGTGTTGAAAGCCGATGCTGCGACCGTATTGCTGCAACGGTCTCTGATAACGCTCGTATTAGATCGAAGCTCTCAAGGAGGACGGGGACTCTTTCACCCTCTCATCCTTCACATACGAAGACGCCTTTGAACTCGGCCACCTCCTGCACGCGCGCCTCCTCCCCTTCGCCCTCAAAAATGGCAAGCCCACGGTGGTTTCCATCGCTCTGGCCAACAGCGAGCAGACCCTTTTCCAGACGTCCGTCGGACCCGGCAACCTCCCCGATAGCGAGATCTGGGTACAGCGCAAACGCAATAGCGTGCTGCGATGGGGATGCAGCACGTGGCTACTCCACAACAAGATGGGCGGCGACGAGAAGCTTCTCGCGTCAAAGTCCGGCATGAGCCCGGAGCAGGCCAGCAAGTACGCGATCCACGGTGGCGGCGTGCCGATCCGTGTCCAGGGTGTTGAGGGTGTGGTCGCTGTTGTGGTTGTGAGTGGGCTGAAGCAGGACGAGGACCACGGCGTCATTGTGGATGTCATCAAGAGTAACTGGCAATGCTGCGCGTGAGCTACGGAGTGGCATAACAAGCTTCCTGGCCGTGTACGAATCATTTGTCAACTGATGACCGTTCCTCTGTTGCATCCAGTCCGACAAGAGCAAAAAGGGCGGTAAGATGACTGCCGGACCCAGTTGCCGTAACCAACACCGCGTGTCAACGGATTCAACGCATGAATAGGGGGACGGAAGAATGGACACTAGCAGTGTGTGCCTTGCAGCGATATGCAAAGCGCCACCAATCTCTTCATATGACCCGATAAGCTGTGTGTGTGCCAGGGAGAGCTCGACTGCATTGCTCTTTTTTAACCAGGGATCTGACGCCGGCCCCGAGCAGATGGAGACATCGGGGAGTGCTGTGCGTGCCGAGCCGGGCAAAGGCGGATGAATTAAAAACATTGGGAGTTGAGACAGAGTGAGGACAGGGTGGAAGAATTCGGACTGGAGACAAGTGGCCGTTTTCTCCGGTGGCCAGACGGCTCCCCTCGGCGGGGTTGAGGTGTGGTTGGCCCGAATTGGCCAGTCTCATGTCGGGCGTTCATGGTCCGGATCTAAGATGGCTTCCAAGGCGTATATGACGAAGCCCCGAAGGCCTGGAGACATCAATATACTTGACGGCTTCCGTCGTTTCGACTCATGCGGGTTCATGGTGTCGCAATTATTCGTCCTAAAACTAATCTCATGGGCTTTGAATTAGTTTGCTCTCGACTATGCAGACCTTGCCTCAGAACTCCCCGGGGCAATTCCGTCTATGCAATGTTGCAGCCGGGAGTGGCCCTTTTGGACAGTCACATGGTACATCCGTTTCTCATCACCGATCCTTGTCATGCACCCCTGCGATGGGTTTATGCGGAGAGCTGGGGAACATGGACTAGGTATTAGCCGTCTTTAATTCTAACCTCTTGTCATTTCCCCGCTTGCTGTCCCTACCCCAATTCACCCTTCCATCCCACGCAGGAACGCCTCCGACAATTCGGTCAATACAGCCCTTGGTAGCCAGTCTGGATACAGCGTGCGCCCAATCGTTGCTCCTGTGAGGAACCAGAACCGGCTGATCGCCGGGCCTCCACCCGACACACTAGGCGGGACGACCAAGTGGCCTCCGTGATGTCTCGATGCAGGGGTAACCGCGTGGCCTTGGAACGAGAAGCGAATCTACATCCAGGTGATCGCCAAGAGCATACCCATGCGCGGGTTCCTGGCCCGTTCTGCCGTGAGGGCCATGAAGCGGAACGGACGCCGGCATAACTCCACTTGGGCACCATTCCAGCTCTGATCTCCCGCGACCGGTAGCTTCACAGCTCAATCTGCCAAACGCTACCCAACCCTTGCCATGGATGCGGTGCTTCGGAGCGTGACGTTCCATGCGACTCAACGGGAAGAAGCGAGGACAAGCCAAGGACGGGACGCGCGTGGGTGGCATCGTGAGCGTGGGCGGGCCCCTTTGGTCGCGTTCCCTAGTAGAAGCTCGTGAAGCGGCAATGGGGAAAGAGGTTGGCATCCAACAACGCGAAGCAGACATGGAGATGGACTTGCCAATACGTGAGGTTATAATAAAGACTGGGCTCCCTCATGGTCCCAGTCTAAGTGCTCTTGTTTGTCAATTGCTGCCATCGTCATTACTTCTCCTTACCCAGGCCTGCAAGCGACCATTCCCCTCAAGGACCTTGACCACTAGCCAGTCGCCATGGCCTCAAGTGTCTCCCGTTTGGGCCTGGCCGCCCTTTTCCTCGGCTTCGCAGCCGCCCAGCGCCAGGTCGGACCGGCCGAGAACCACCCGCCGCTGAAGACGTGGCGTTGCACCAAGGCCGGCGGCTGCACCGAGGCCAGCAACTTCATCGTCCTCGACTCCCTTGCGCACAACGTCTACCAGGAGGCCAACGGTGCATCCTGCGGCTCCTGGGGCAACCCGCCCAACGCAACGGCGTGCCCTACCAAGGAGGCCTGCGCCGAGAACTGCGTCCAGGAGGGCCTCGACGACTACAGCCGCATGGGGGTCACCACGGACGGCAGTGCTATGACCATGTACCTGCTCCGGAACGGCCTCCAGGTGTCTCCGCGCGTGTATCTGCTCGACTCGTCCAAAGAGAAGTACGAAATGATGCACCTGACGGGCAAGGAGATCGCTTTCGATGTGGACGTTTCGAAACTCCCCTGTGGCATGAACAGCGCCTTGTATACCTCCGAAATGAAGGCCGATGGCGGGAAGAGCGCGCTTAACAAGGGAGGAGCTTTTCATGGAACCGGTAAATATTGAGCCTCTTCAGATTCTCGGCCTATACCTGCCTGGTCTCGGACAAAGCTGACTGCTACTCGTCTTCAGGATACTGCGATGCACAGTGCTACACGACGCCATTTATCAATGGTGAGGCCAACATTGAGGGTTACGGGGCGTGCTGTAATGAGATGGTAAGATGCCCGAGTTGTTTGGCCACTTGACAGTTGTTGACAAGCTCGCGATAGGACATTTGGGAATCGAACTCTCGCGCGGCGCACGTGGCACCTCATCCTTGCAACCAGACCGGCGTCTACCTTTGTGAGGGCGAAGACTGCGCGTACGAAGGGGTATGCGACAAGGACGGCTGCGCCTGGAAGTAAGCAACCACTCCCCAATCCACCATGATTCCTGAATCGAGTTGACCTTTTCCCCAAAGCCCGTACAGGGTCAACACCCCGGAGACCTACGGCCGCGGCCCGGAGTTCAAGGTGGACACCACGCGTCCCTTCACCGTCATCACGCAGTTCCCGGCCAACGAGGCCGGCGTTCTTACCGAAATCCACCGACTGTACATCCAGGACGGGCGCCTCGTTCGCAGCCAGGTCGTCAACAACCCGGGCCTGCCGCAGGTCAACTACCTCAACGACGAGTTCTGCGCCGCAACGGGCGCCCGACGGTTCACGGAGCTGGGCGCGCACCAAGGAATGGGCGAATCGTTCGACCGCGGCATGGTACTCGCCTTCAGCATCTGGTGGGACGAGGGCGGCGGCATGAGGTGGCTTGACGGCGCGCCCGATGCCGGGCCGTGCGATGAGACGGAGGGGTTCCCGCAGAACGTTATCAAGGTCGAGCCGAATCCCGTCGTGACGTTCAGCAACCTCAAGTGGGGAGAGCTCGGATCAACGTTCAAGCCTGAGTGCAAGAACAAGCCTAGGAACCTGTGAGTCTGAAGTCTGATGAAGTCATATCAGTGGTTGGATAGAGCCGGGTCAATCATGTGGTCGCTACCCGATTGTACCAAAACACGACATAAATTACCTTCGATGAACAATTACCTTGTACAAGAAAAATTCATTTCGTTTTTTGAACATTGTGCAACCAATGTGACCCAGTTTGCCAACGTTAGTACGAAAGAAGAGACGGAGGATGGAGTTCCTGAATGGCAGCGTCTGGAAGTGGAGGAAGGGGTGAAAACGAACGGCCCAACACGAGTTGGCTGAGTCAGCAGTGACGGATATCCGTCACCGTGCATCAGACGCGTCGCGTAAAGTGATTTGCTTCTCGGCTTGGCTGTCTGCCCCGCGCGGCTTTCTTCAGTTGGAACCATCATGGGCAGGTTGCGGTCATCTACCAAAACACACCCTTCCCACTCTATGATGCCGTCACGGCTTCTCAATTCTCCCACGAACAGCTGATGACATGGAGGCGGCTACCGAGCGCCACTTCTTTCACCACGGTGCCAGTGAGCCGACCGGTGCCAAAACGTCGGCCAGGGTAATGCGCAACCCCCTCGGCCGCTTCAATGCAGACATCCCAAGCTGACTCGGTCTTACGCAGGCTCTCGAAAAAGAGAAAGAACACTGCCATTGGTGCCAGATTCGTTCGTTCCCCACAAACAAGCAATATCCGATCACAATAGTCAACGAGGTTGACAACGCAACCATCCCCTCTACCTTTCGATTTTTGCAGAACTCGAGACTCGGGGCCGGAGTCCAAGCCGCTGAGGATAGTTTCCGCACAGGTTGCGAGTGTGCCGACGCCGAGGAATGTCAATACAGGGGCTGTCTGTGCCTGCAGGAGCAGGATGACGACTCGGACGATGAGGGGCCCACCAGGCGAAAGGTCTACATGTACCATATGCACGGCGCCAAAGCTGGCCTGCTGCGAAGCAAGTTCCTGAAGTCAAAGCGGCCCATATACGAGTGCCACGATGGCTGTGCGTGCGCCGAGAACTGCCCGAACCGCGTGGTTGAGAGAGGCCGCAAGGTGCCTTTGCAGATCTTCCGGACGGACAAGACTGGATGGGGTAAGCAGCCGCCCTTGGGGCGTACCGCACGGGCAGCAACTAACGGCTGACCTTTTGGATGACAGGAGTACGCTCGCTGGTGGACATCAAGAAGGGCCAGTTCGTCGACAAGTACATTGGGGAGATCATCACGCCCCAGGAGGCTCAGCATCGCCGCGCTGCGTCCAGTATCGCGCAGCGGAAAGACGTGTACCTCTTCGCGCTCGACAAATTCACCGATCCAGACTCGCCCGATGTGCGCCTCCGAGGACAGCCGCTCGAGATCGATGGCGAGTTCATGTCCGGCCCGACGCGATTCATCAATCACTCGTGCGATCCGAACCTGCGCATCTTTGCGCGCGTCGGAGACCACGCGGACAAGCACATCCACGACATTGCCATGTTTGCGCTCAGGGACATACCGAAAGGAGAAGAACTGACGTTCGACTACGTCGATGGCGTCAGTGAAGAGGATGACGACGCCAAAAAGAAGAGCAAGCAGGATGATATGGTCAGGTGTCTATGCAACAGCAAGAACTGCCGCAAGTTCCTGTGGTGATTGATGGACAGGCGAGTCCCATACCCAAACGAGAGACCGTTGTTCTCTGAGACGCAACGGCTGAAGAGGGGAATCGCGACCGTTGATGTACCGCGTGGAGTGGGTGTGATGTTGGATAAGATGAAAGACGAGAAGACTGGACCCGGAAGGATACAGAGCAGGGGTGCAGCGGCTCAGAGAAGACCGGATCCTGTGCCGAAATGGCTTAATACGGTGGAGTAAATGAAGCCCACAAACGTCAGTTCTTCAGAGTTACTGGGGATCGCCTTGGCTGCCGGGGATAGCCGGTGTGTCGGGTTCGTCTGAAAAGAAGGAAGATTCAGGTGGTGAGAAGGTGTCGTATGCATAATGTAGGGTTCGACCTCCGGGGCGGCAAAGTAAATCCGGCGAGTTTGTTACATTCAAGGAGGGCGTTTTCATTGACACATGATCCATCAGATGATGACATGATTACTGCAACCCAAGCACTGGTGAGAGGTGGCGGGATTGGTTTTAGAGAAGCAGGCCAATTACTAATTAACACCATGTCACAAGCGGTGTTTGTCAGTCTCTCGTCACAAAGTACGGATAATTCTTTTTCATTGTGGATCTTGTTAGGATACTTGCCCTCCGTCATGACTTGAGTCCATAGCCCATCTAGAGTTCTAGAAGCGTGTGTCCTCGGGCCATTGATCAGGATCGGATGCGGGCGTCCAATGCTCGGTGCTTCAAGAACCTTTCTTTGGACCGAGTCGAACACCGCCGACGCCGGCCAACCGAGCACGCACATAGAGGTGGGGGACGTTCCGCAGACGGAGAGCGGGCCAAGCTGAGGAATGCTGGGGAACCATGATGTCGGAGTCCGGCTTTTTTGTTTCTTGGTGGATCGTGCCAAGGCACTAGTGTCGACAAGCTAGGGGATCAAAGAATTAACGGGAGGAGAAGAAGAGGAAGAAGAATGGACTCGAGGCCGGCGGAAGAGCAAACGGGTGCCGCCAGGCCGGGTTTGACTGGGGTTAGGCCGGGTTGGGCTTGCTTGCATTGCGGCATTGTCTCAGTCCATTGTCTCCAGCGTTGCGGAGTACTCGAACAAAGTAAGCGCCACGTGCAAATGGGGAAACCGGGTGGAACGGAACGGTCCCGGTTGAGAGCTTCTGTTCTGCACACGGGAGAAACTAGACTTTGAGATGCGAAACGAGACGAGAGGGTGCAGAAAGATGACAGAGAGTCAGAGAGTGACAGAGTCAGAGAAGAGTGAGAGGGAGAGAGAGAAAGAGAGAGAGAAAGAGAGAGAGAGAGAGAGAGAGAGAGAGAGAGAGAGAGAGAGAGAGAGAGAGAGAAAGGAAGAGGGTAGAGAGATGGAGGGAAAAGACTATAAGTTTTCACAAGAGTTGAGCAAAAGGAACAAAAAGGGCAGAAAGTCGAGGTCCAGACCTTGTCGACTTGTCCTAAGCGAGCCTCTCTACCTACTAGAGCGGAAACAAGCAATAATTCACTGTCTTACCGCCACCAGGACTGCCGCTACCACCACTAATACCCTTGCTACCCAAAAGCCTCCTGGGAATTGCGACCACCAAAGTTCTGAATTCCTCCCGGTGCGACGAGGGGGCAAGCGCTGAGCGAAAGAGAAGTCAGTCGGCCAACCCGTAAAGGCGCAGCTCCCTTTTGTCACTACCACCGCTACCACCAGCCTATCTACCTAGCCAGCACCGGCGCCCCGAACCTCATCCCGGTCACATCGTCCGCTCGTTACTTATCACTTTTCTCCCCTCCTCCGCCTCCTCCTCCTCCTCTTCGACCTTCTTCTTCTCCTCCTCCTCCTCCTCCTCTCTGCCCTTCTCGTCCAAGGTAAACTCACGCACGCTCCGGAGTCTTCACCCTTTCGCTCAACTTTACACACCCGCACCTGCGCACGCACACGCTGGGAGCTGCCGCTCAGCTCACCATCTTCTCTTCTTCCATTCGCTGCGCCCCCACGTTCGTGCCCGGCAAACCAACACACGAGCAGGCCTGTCTGCCGACCAACCAGCAACACACTGGCACGTCAATCAAGCAAAAGGGTCTAGATCTCCCCAACGACCATTGTCCGATTTCCGCATCTCCTCCTGTTCTCACCTACCTCACCTCCTCTTCGCTCTGCTGTAAACCTTCAATCGCCTCTTCGCAGTCATCAACACGCCGTTTTGTCATTCTTGCACCGGTCGAGCTCGAGCCATCCTATCCCCACCCATCAACTGCTGCCACCGCTGTGCTCTAGGACTATCTCAGGCGATGGCACGGGATATCTCGACCTGCTGATACTTAATTACGAAAACCAGCGCCGTGCTCTCGACTTGCCTCTCTCTGACAAAATGGTACGCCAACATCCCCTGTTTCCTCGTTCCACGACCATCGGAGACCATTCCGTCTGGGCCCCCAAAGTGCAAACAGCCAGATTCATCTTGTCCGAGCACCCACATGCCATCACCTCGCAGGCTAACCATTCTTTACATAGGGCTGCTGCATCTCTCGCTCCGAGGCCGACGCGTACCCGCACCCCTCCAACACTGGCTCCACGCGAGCCATCAACCCCGCCACCGCCGCCTCCGTCCCCCGCGAGCGCTCTCCTGCCGGCACCCATGCGACACACCCCTCTTCGGGCCGCCGCCGCGGCCGCCACTCCAACATGCCCCTCGACAAGCACATCAACAAGCCCCTGCGCCGCCACGAATGGTCCTCCAAGGGCCGTGCATGGACACGCACCGCCCTGGACCGCGAGCGCGCCGACTTCTTCGACACTCGCGTGACCGGCCGCCCCGAGGTCTGGCAGTCGCTGCGCGCTGCCCTAGAGGTCCTATGGGACCCCGTTAGTCAGGGCGCCGCCGCTGACGGTACCGGCGGCCTGGCTACGGCTCAGGGCATCCTCGACGCGGCCGAGATCACGTTGCCGACGGGGGACCTCGCCCAGGGCGCCTACGACCAGCTGGGTAACTATTACTCCCTCGCCGAGTGGCTTGTTGCCGACCCGGCCAACCTCGTCGAGGACGACGCCGCCACTGAAGGCGCCGACGAGGCGCTCTCCACCCGGGACCTTAAAGACGATCTCGCCGGCGGGGACGAGACCACGGAGGAGCTGGACGAGGACGACAACGTCCGCCGCAGAGAGGAGAAGGGCAAGGCCGTTGTCGACGCCCGAGACCAGCTCTCAGTGTTAGCACGCCTTAGCGAGACCGCGCGTGATGTCACTGTCAACTTTGTCAAGTCGGACACCGTGAGAGTCGTTGCTCGCAAGATACAGGAGCAGGCAGGGGTAAGTCGGCTCTTTAAACGTCTTCTCTCCAGTCTTACATGAACACATAATCTAACAGATCGTATAGCTTGTCGGCACCAAAAAAGTCCGCATCGCATACATGGGCAAGATCCTCAGGGAAAACCTCTCGCTCACCGAGCAGGGCTGGCAGGAGGGCCATGTGGTCAATGCCCTCGTCTTCGACCGATAGCATCATCGGGGACAATCTCCAATGACCCGGTATTCGCCCTGGCTGGTCGTCACGCTGCGCACCGCCGGGACACGCATCGTATTCAGCCCCCCTAGCTCGCGGCTATCCTCAGGCATAGGGCTCAGTCAGTAGGCGTGCCAGTTGCTGGCATGCCGGCCATTTATCCACAGTTAGTCGCTACGTGACAGAGGCGAGCATTTGGAGACGCGCGGGCTTGCTCGGAAGCTGGCCTGGCGCAGACAGCACTCGACGCACATACATACCACGCGCCACGGCCATTCAGATCCTTCTCCTTACACTGGCTTGGCATGTCAGCACAAAAAAGTTTCTTTTGGTCTGGTTCTCTCTTAGTCTGGATAAATACCCCCTTTCATCGCGGTCCGGAACTCTCCTTTTCTCACCCCTTTGTGTCCCGCTTCTGCTTTTTTTCTTATTCTCTCTTTCCAGGTTATTGGCGTTCGGGAAAGGCACCGGAGGCAAGGAAATCTTTGCCCGACAACCATCAAATATCAAATGAAATGAAATGTGGCGAGCCATTGCACGTGCGTCTGTTTTGTCTGGCTATAAAGCACACAGTTCCGAGAGCGTGTGCCTCCCTTCTCCCACTTTTTCTTCTCTCCCCTTCTCCTCTTACTTACATAAACCTCTTTTCCATCCCATCGTAGTTGTTTAATAGTTGATCGTTGGCGATCGAAACCTGGTGGTGTGCGGCTATCTGAATCATAGCATGGGCGGGCTGTGTGGCTGTTTCCTTGGGCCGGGAATATAAAGAACGAATAATTTGATACCAGCACGAATGATCAATCAGCTTCCTTCGCAGTGTCTTGTGTGGTATGCCAAAGTGTATGAGGAGATGCGGAGGTTAGGGGGGTTGTGTGGTTCTTGCTTGACCTTTCCTTAGTGACTAGTCTGGCTCAATGCTCACCACACCTGAAATTCCTCTTCGGTATAGGAGAAGAGATGAGCCCTGTCGGGGAGGACCAGCCGCTTGGGCAGCGAACGAAGTGATGCCATCGCAGTCTCGCGCGGGCCTGGCCCAATCCCAAGAATGGAACATGAACATCTCATTTCTACCTACTCATGACGCCTGACCGGGCTGCACTTTTTACTCTAACCACACAAGAGAAAGGAGGGGAAAGCCAAGGGAAGAAAAACGCAGACAAGACCTCCCCCCCTTTTCCCCATTTCATTCCCATTTCAACGCTTGTCGGCCGCTCCAGCCAAGCCGGCCGTCCGTTGTTCCCCCCTTCCCCACGCATCGTGTCTTTGTTTTCGGTTCCGGAGCCGTCATGACACCTCCTCAGCTCCCATTACACCCACTGGCGTAGCCTTAGGCAGCCGGGGCGACGCTGCTGTTTCGATATATAGCACCCAAACCTCACCCTTAAACCCTCTACGCCGCTGAGCCGATCTTGTTGAGGCCCTTGAGGGAGCCCAGGCTCAGGGCCAGGCCCTGCGATCTGCTTCTTATTCTGACGAAGCCGGTGATGGGTCCGTCCTCGCCCTCCTTCTCGATGCTCAAGTTGGCCAGAGCATCCTCGCCTACGATTGTTAGCATGCATCGTGCTTGTTGCTACTGGCCAAGGAAACTTACCGAAAACACTGCGAGCGTACAGGTTGGCGCTTAGGAACTGGCAGTCGCCCTTCATGCTAGCCTCGGGGGTGAGGCAGTTCATGTTGGTTGCCGCCATTAGCTGCTCGAGGAAGTCGCGGAGAGACCTGGCCTTGGAGTTGATGTTGACCTTGTTCTCCCACTCGAACTCGGTCCACATCGTACGGAATTGCGTCTCGGTGCAGGTCGCGGGCTGGATGTAGTCCATGATGTCGACGTGGAGGTCGTTGAGGATGACAACGTTGGTATCTGTGGAGTGGGCGCCGTCGTAGACGACGTTGCCAAAGATCACACCGGTATCCGTGGACGAAACCTTGATGGTGCACTGGACGTTGTGGAAGTCGTGGGGGCCCAGATTCTGTGTCGTCGGACGCTCAACGACTTTGAGGTCGCCCAGGGTGGCGAACTCGACGGACAGGTTCTGCAGCGTCTCCATTGTCTGATTGACAAGCAGCACGTCCAAGACGATGTCGAACTGGTGCACCTTGACGTAGGCTTCGGCGTAGACGGGGTCGGAGAAACCAGTCAACTGGACAACGCGGCTAAGCTTAGACGACAGATCTTCTGCGGTGGCTTCTCCGCCAGTTGCCCTCTCCAAATCAACCTCGACGTCATCCAGTCCGTCGCTGGCGTTCTTCTTGGAGAGCTGGCGGATCTGAACAACGTCGTCAACCTGAATGGCCGTCTTGGCCTTCTCGACGGCCTCCTTGGCAGCCTTCTTCTTCTCTTCAGCCTGGACCATCGCCCTAAACGCTTTGCGGGTATCGTCGAGGTAAACGGTCTCGAGCTCCTTGTTCTGGGCGAACTCGGCCAGCGATCGCACGCAAGACATGATGCGGTCAATCGAGTCCTCGTCGATGGGGGCCTTGACAAATTGCGACTGGCCGACACGGATGATGGAGATCATGATGAGCATGGCCTCACCACGGAGAGCATTGGTGCGTGCGGCCTCGGCAGAGATCTCGGCATGGCGCATGACCAGCTTGACGAGTGTAGCAGAGAGGACCGTCGCGAGGTAGTAGTCGCCGTCGAGAATGAGCTGGCGCAGGGGAGGTTTCTGGGCAGCCTTGACTGCCTCCAGCTTGGCAGCAACAGCAGACTGGCTGGTGAGCGCTGTTTCGGTAGCGTAGGTACCGTCGGCAAGAACCTTTCGGGAGCCGGTTGGTGCCGTGGGCTTGGAATGGCCATTGACCTGCTCCTTGTTCTCCTCCTCACCATCACCGTCAAGAAGCCGTTGTTCCGAGGCGAGGATCGGGATCTCGCCAAGGCTGGAACGAATGCTCTTCCACGCATCCCTGATGTCGCGCTCCTCCAGGGAGTATTCTCCTATGATCCACATAATTCCTCTGTACACCTTTCCGGCGCGCACCTCGCTGAGGGTGGCGACGAGCCTCTGCACGATGGGCTTGCGCAGCTTGGGGAACTTCTCTACGACCTCCTTAACAAAGTTGATGACATCGACGGCGGAGGTGTTGTTGAAGTCGGCGATAAAGTCCATGAGCAGGTCTACAACACTAGCTGCAACCTCGGAGAACTTGATGGCGCACTGGTGGATTGTGTGGATGAGAAGTTGGCGGTACTCGGTGTTCTTCTCGTACTCCTGGTCGACAGTCTTGGACAGCTCCTTCTTGAGCAACAGAACAACCTCCTCGATGTTCTTGCTTGACACCATTTCGAGGGCAATATCCAAGGCCTTGCGCCGAACATCGATGTCGGGACTGGAGAGAACGCGGAGAATCTCCATAACCAAGTCATCCAGAATGCCTTCATTCTTTTTCCGAAGCTGGTCGACCCGATCGAGCACGATAAGCTTGACGTTATTGTCCGCCTCTTTGATGCTGAGCTCGATGAACTTGGCGGCTGCTGCCTTGACGGCGACGGGGTTGTTGGTAAGAGCAGTTAATGACGAGGCGGCTTCGTATACGACAGTGGAGGTGTTTGCTTCAAGAAGGTCGAAAATGAGTCTGAGATACCGCGCCTGCTACGTGTCAGATGTGCGGCCCAGCGCAGACTTGTAGCGGGAGACTTGCCTTGTTCTGGGAGTTCTGGACGGCATCCTTGCGAATGAACTCGAGCTCGACGAGCTGCAGAAGCTCCTCTGCGTTCGGGATGCCCTCGAATACGGTGCTCAGGTAGAGCAGAGCCTTCTCGTGGTCGATGGACGCCAGAGCGGCGAAAGCGTTGCGCTTGCATGTCGCGTCGTTCTCGGATTCGAGGAATGTGGCAATGAGGTCGGAGGCATCGGGAATGAGGGAGGCGGAGTGTGTGTAGATAGAGGAGACGGCGAAGACGGCGTTCTTGCGGACGTAGGCATGGCGATGCTCAAGGCATTGTCTCGCGGACGAGAGGAGAGGCTCGATGAGTTCGGGTTCTCGAAGCTTGCACAGGAAGCGGAGGGTGTTTCCACGAATGTACTCATTGGGGTGTTGGAGGTCGTTTCTGATACCGTTGCTAAGGCCAGAGTGTCAGCAGGGGTATTTCAGCTGCAAAGGGACGAAGGGCCAGCCACGAACCAGACCAAGATCATCTCCTGCTTCAGCTTGCCATTGGAGTCGAGCTTGGGGCAGATCTCGTAGTAAAAGTACAGCAGCTTCTTGAGAGCCTTGTGTTTCGAAGGCATGACGAATCGGATGATGTGCATCAGCAGGTTGGGCATCGGGTCACCGTTGAGCATGATCGTGAGAATGCGCTTCATTGTCTCGACTTTGCTCTCATCGGTGCCCTTCTCTAGCTGCGTGCGCAGATCGGAGAGGGAAGGAACGTCGGCAGCATTGTCCTGGTGCACCAAGCTGTACGCATTGTCCAGAAAGGATGCCATCGTGGGCGGTTGATGTGGTGTTGCTGGCGAAGTGCCGGCGCGGTGAGGTTAAGGACAGTGTTCAAGGGGGAAGAGTGGGATGTATCGAAGCTGGGCGGTGGGGATCAGACGGTCTAGGGACGGGGCGGAATACGTGTTAGCTAAGGGAAGCTCACGCTGTTTCGAGGTACACGTCTGCTGTGGATTCGAGGGGAAGGACCATGTGTAAGGGAAATAACGAACTTTAGACCATCTGTTCAGACTGTCCTGTTCCGCGCGAGACTTTAGTGGACATATGTCTCCCAGTTGTACTGTTTGAGAAGCAATTCGTTCCGATATACGGCTTCACAACTGGTCTCGCTCTCTGGCCCATTCGTGAATATCTGTCCCTGGGCGGCTGTCGCCGAACAGGTGTCACTAAGCGAAGACTACACGTGATTTTGGTGGGGACCCTGAAGCACGGAACGGATTAAATAAAGCTAGCGGACAGCCCGATTCGAATCTCTCGCAACAGAGCTCTCCTATTGGCAGGAGCTTGCCCGCTCCCCAAGATCCCCGCCGGGGCGGGCTGAGAGGCTGTCCGTCACTGGTACCCCCGGCAGGGTGGGCCCCGCCTTTTGGCACTCCCAAGTCTCCAGCCTTGCATCTCAAGGTTACCAGCCGCGACAAGACAACGCAATTGACATTGACGCCTATTGCTGCAACAATGTCGGCGCCTACCGATCAGTTCTACCTGCGATACTAGTATGGACATTGGGCGTCTAGATTTACAACATATGGGCTAACTGGACGCAGCTCCGGTCACTCTGGACGGTTCGGACACGAGTTCCTCGGTAACACCGACCCCGCCACTGCTCGATGCCTCGATCTAAATGTATACTGATGGCGGCCCTCAGAGTTCGACTTCCGCGTTCTTGGCGATGGAAGAAGCGCTGTTGCGCGTTACGCGAACAACTCCAACTACCGAAACGATAGCTTGATTCGCAAAGAGAGTACGACAACGACTTCGAAATGACACGCGTATACGGCTGACTCGGGAGAATAGTGTGCGTCAGCGCTCTTGTTATCGACGAGATCAAGCGCATCATCAAGACCAGCGAGATCATGAAGTAAGGCTACGGTTCTGATGGCGGATGACGCGAGGGGCAGCGCTGACACGCCACGAAGGGAAGACGACTCAAAGTGGCCACAGAAGAACAAGGACGGGCGTCAAG
Source organism: Colletotrichum navitas (assembly GCF_030913465.1). NCBI lineage: Eukaryota > Fungi > Ascomycota > Sordariomycetes > Glomerellales > Glomerellaceae > Colletotrichum > Colletotrichum navitas. The sequence continues at coordinate 48,506 of NW_026850649.1, forward strand.
AGCTCGAGATCCGGCTAGGCAACGACCATATTTCATTCGAGGTGGGTGGCGACGGCTTTGTGATATCAGAGAACCGCGCTGACGTGTTACGAGCAGACGGCCAAGATAGGTTCATTGGTCGATGTCACGGAATCCGCCGACCCTGAAGGACTCCGAGTATTCTACTACCTGGTGCAGGATCTGAAGGCGCTGGTGTTCAGCTTGATCGCCCTGCACTTCAAAATCAAGCCCATCTAAACGAGCAGCGAACCCGATTTGGCGGCGACGACGACGAAATTGGAGATACCCGGAACAACTGGCCAACGATTCTCGCGAGAGGGGGACCACGGAACGACCGTGACGAAACACCGCATGCGACCTGCGGAACGACAATGGTTCCATTTTCTTCTAGAAAATTGCATGATGTCGTATGTTGGATGCATGGAGGGAGGGAGGTTCTTGGGCCCTTCAGCTCAGACGACAAGCTGGCGAACGGACGTACGGGCAGGCGGGCAATTCAGAAGTCCTGCTGGTCGTCCCGTATGAAAGATAGACTTGGACGAGACTGCACCGCACGGCTTCCGGTCGTGTGTCTCTGTCAGAAAACATAACGCGATACATTTCTCTCTCTCTTTTCTTCTTCGCTTTCCGGCATAAACACGCACGAGTGCTTGTTGAAGTCACGATTCTAAGTGGCGGATGAACAACGGACCCCAGTAATTACTTGGCAGGCCGAGAGACGAAGAGTGGCTTGTTTTGTTTTGAGTTCCCATGAGGTGACATGCGGCCCGCCGTTAGAGTCCCGGCACAGGTAACGGGTTAGATCAGCCAGGTTTTGGGCCGATGGCACTAGGGTTCAAGAATCAAGCTGTTGCGGTTCGCAGGCACAGGGCAACCAGAGCAGAAGACTCGAGTCGTGTTGTGGAACATTGCATGGCGAAGCTGGCGGGATACCAAACGACAAAGTCTAGCCGGGCTCGCAGGGCCCAAGAAAGTAAGAAAGAGTCAGTCGTTCAACGGCCTCGGTGGGCGATTTGGCGCGACCCCCCTTTCCCCTTGGAGGCTCAGAGTAAGGACACTTTGGTGCCGGGTTTCCGCCTGGAATAGGGGTGACCTGTCCAGTTCGACGAATGCTTTCGATGAAACGCCACAGACGGTGACATCAGAGCGAGCAGCAAGGATGCGAAGCCACTGGGGCTCACGGACTTATGACAGGAAAGCTGCGAGCGGAGGTATTATTCTCCATCACATGAGGCTCACTGAGCCGTGGACGGTGCACTACACTACGTAGCTCTGTCACAAGACAAAGCTTAATATAAAATAAGAGGCCGGATGAAAGGTTGGCCCGAGCTCTTATTACAGGTTTGCCGCAGCGAGTCAAGTTCTGCGTAAGGCTGTACCTGCGGTTCAGTAGTACCTAGGTAGTCTATACCTCAACTGTTAGGCTGCCAGCGGTAGCCTACTCTACCTTCGGTACCTACCTAACTTACCATACCAACACCATCTTTGGGATTGGGGGGATTGTGCTTGGACAATGTCTGAGGGCTTGATGCAAAAGAAAGGTCAGTTGGCTGCAAGAGCACAGAGTTTGGCCCCAGTCTGTGCTTAAAGCGCGGATGGCTTCAGGCGCCTTACCGAATCCTCCGTGCTGCCGCGAGGGCCTTGAAGGGGAGAGAGAGGGGGGAAACGGGCGCTGGAAGAGCCCGCAAGCCCGACCACGGGAAGCCTTGACCTCGTTTTCCCTCGAGAAGAGGGAAGATGATACGATTACAGAAGGCGGAAAAGAGGAGGGCGGCAGGTTACGGGGCACTCACACACACACATACATACACACAATGCCTCCCACAGAAGGGCAGTGACAGGTAGTGTGGCTTCGGGCTATAAGACGTATGGCGGGTGTGGTGGGTGCGACGGGGTACGGTGGGTGTTCATCGACAGCCGCGACAGGCGAGTGGGAGACACAGTGGCTGTGACTGTTACAGACAGTGAGTACGGCCTAAGACGAGTTTCGACAATTGATGGAGCATGAGCATGAGCATGAACATACCTAGGTATGTGTGAATGTAAGCATGAGCCTTGGATTGCGTGCGAGCAAGGTGAGTGAGTTGGCGGGGCTAACGAATCAGATGCCCAGCGCCACAAGAGTCGAGGCCGTTGGATTCCCCATGAGTGATGCGTTTTCAGCGTCCCTGCGACGCTTGCGGCCCGGCAGCCTGTTCCTCCAAGCCACTAGATGGCGACCACAGTGAAATGCTGCCAGCTAGAAGCTAATTACCTCGGCGTACCGTGTGCGAGCAAGCGTGCGAGACAAGCATGGCCGAGTTAGCGCAACCTTCATATTAGTGTGTAACAGCATCGAGGCGCCAAAAGCGACAGCAATGACGGCACTGAGGGAAAGGAGACTGAAGAATGAAGAAAGAAGGGGGGGGGGGGGCAAAAACCGCCGTGCGTCGGGCGAGTTTTTTTGTTTTTTTTTCCAGCGCAAAAGTGGCACATGCTGGGGGGACCCTTCCAACGTGGCTAGCGGTAAACGAAGCGTGTCTCCGCGTCCGCACGGGCCTATCTGTCGCTGTCCATCTGTCACTGCTGGATGTGGCTGTTGGCTTGACTTTTCTGCCTTCCTTCCCTGTACGCAGTAAGTAGGCTGTATGTGTGTGTGTGTGTGTGTGTGTGTGTGTGTGTGTGTGTGTGTGTGTGTCAGTCTGCCTGTCTGCCTTCGGATTGATTGCGAAGGTGGGGAGGGCATGCAGGCGTCATCGGCTGCAATGCATCCATCGACTGCACCCCCCAATGCGCAACGTCCCATTTCATGTAGCATTCCGTATGGTGTAGGTGGTCCTCGCCTTACACTCTCACCTTATACTCGTCCTGCATTTGTTCCTAAACGGCGCCGGACGTTGTAAATGGCAACCGAGCATTTCACCATGTTCAATTCACTTACACGACAATAGTCTTGTGGTAGGTAGACTTGCTACACAACATCCATCTATACCTAACAACCTACATGCCTATTCAACAAGATTTCCTCAGGTAAAGAACCCGAAAGTATCTTCCTCGTACTCATCAGGTCTGTCCATGCCTGTGACTGAGTAAACCCAATCAAACGCGATACAGGTCCATCCCGTCCCATCCCATGCCTCCCCGTCCCTCGTCCCAGACCATCCCCGTCACCCCCATTTTCTCTCATTCCTACCTACTTAGGTACGTACGTGTATTCCCCCCGTTCCACGCTTCCGACGAGTACATTACCTGCTTGAGTATCCGTAGTACCTTAGGTATATGTATCCCGTGCGTCCTATACCATACCTCCCTACCTCAGTTACCTAACTCTGCTCCTCTTGTACACGTATGGGCGCATCCGTCTCCCTTCCCTTTCCCCCAATCCCAATCTCAATCCTCACACCCCCCCCCGGTCCCATTTTCCATTCCTTGGTCGCCATCTCTACCATTCCAACCGCTGCCGTTACTGCTCCTGCTACTGCTGCGGGCAACCCTTCCATTTCATCTTCCACACCCAGTCTGCCTCGACCGGCTTCTCCTCCCTCACATCACTCATCCCGCCCTGCATTCGATATTCCCTCAACTCCAGAGAGCTTCGTCTCGCCTTCCGTCTATACTTCCAACTACTCCAACTTTGATTCCGGCTTCGACCTCGGCCTCGACCTCGGCTTCGATTTGCTCCCATCAACAAAACTTCTCACCACCCGCTGCGTTCCCGCCATCATATTCTACTGCGGATATCCGGGGTAGTATTTTCCCGACCAATACGGATAAATACCATACCTTTCCTCGAGTCCCCCCCGCTTGGCAGGCCTGTCACTTTTATAGTCTGCCTGCTTGCAAACATACAGTAAGTACTTGGTGTCTTGGGTCATCCATTGCTCCAAGTGGTCTGAATCACCTCTCCTCGCAACCTCTCGACCGAGCCTTCCCTCGAGCACGCGATCGCACACAAGCGAGTCCGCCGACGAACTCGCGACATCGCCTGTCACCCCAAACGCCAGTCAGCACTCTCTTTGCTTGAACTCAAAGATACTCTCGCCACCCCACCCTTGTTATCATCATTGCGGGGCCCTCTTCTTCACCCCCTGCTGGCGGTAAAGCCGCAGCCGTTCCCGGTCGACGCGACCGAACCCCATCGCCCGACATCTCCACCGCTGCACTCCACGACACACGACCTCCAACTTCCTCTCGCCCAACATGCCGACGCCTTCATCCAATCCTCCTTCCAACCCACATCCTCCCCGATCCCATACTTTCTCGACATGTCCTGAGGACAGCAGCTCAATACCCCCGCAACGCAGCTGGCGCCCGCCGACCGATGCAAGCCACGGCCCTTCCGAGATGGATGCCCATCACGACGATCGCATGGACGAGGACGGATCACCCTTCCCCCGAAGCGACCTGATTTCAGACGACTTCAGGACCCCGTATTTACACCCCCTCAGGGGCCTGATGTCACAGGCCAGGGGCATGAGCACAGAGGCCATTCTCGACGATGAGCACACCTCTGCTGCGTCCTCCTCCCGATCCACCACCATGTCGCCGAGGCCGCAGTCGGGCGACACCGCTCACTCGTCACCGGCGATCGATACGGAATCGTTCAAGCATACGGAATCCGATGACGAGAGCCACTTGGTTGGCGAGAGGCTAAGGACGTCCCGAGGGGACGATGCCAGACGGCGTGACCCTAGACTATCGCCGACGTCGACGCACGACGACAACAAGGATGTGGAGTTCGACGCCAATGACTTGTGGGAAGAGGAGCTGATGGCGCCGTCGATGGGCTCGGATTTTTCCAACATGCGGGTAAGCAAATCCAGCAACACAGGTGTATTGCATCAATGATTAACGTTCCAACTAGATCATTCCATCAACAGCGTCGTCCTTTTTGCGACCTGGAAGCAAGTTCCACGGAACGCAACAATCCGAACGGCAGGTGTACGACGTGCAGGTTGAAATTAAGCACGTCGATCTCAGGGAATCGTTTCTTTGCGGATACCTGCGAATTCAAGGTGAGGAACAGCTAGCTTTCCCGGCCGTCGTGTAACCGTTTGCTAAACCCTATACTTATGCGCGTGCAGGCCTCACCGAAGACCACCCCACATTGACAACGTACTTCGAGGGTGAGATCATCGGCACGAAATACAGCTTTATTACCAACCATGAGACTTGGGGCGCCACCGACAAGATCGACCTTAACCACTGGGCAAAGTTCAACGCCTTCCGCCCGTTCCAAAAGCAGGCGCGCAAGGGCCCGGTCGTGATCCGTGACGTCGCACAACGCGAGAACATCTTCATGCGGTGGAAGGAACATTTCCTCGTCCCCGATCACCGGGTGCGCACCATTTCCGGCGCGAGTTTCGAGGGCTTCTACTACATCTGTTTCAACCAGGTCAAAGGGGAAGTGAGTGGAATCTACTTCCACTCAAAGAGCGAAAAGTATGTACCGCCGCACAATGCATCAAGATACCCCAACCCTTTTCTTGGCCCTGCTTGCTTTTTCCCATTTTTCTTCTTCCTTCTGTCCGCTAACGACCGGCACCAGGTTTCAGCAGCTTGAGCTCAAGCACGTGGAGGATAGGGGCTGCTTTGGCGCTATGGAATTCAGATGAGACCCTGACACCAGGTCGCATTGGGAAGAAATGAAGGAAGAGGGGACGGGGGCTCGGCCGGCCATAGAGGCACCGAGCGCGATAACAAACATTATGCGGCGCGCCGGAGTATAACCTGGTTGGGACGCATGAGGCTTTTTGGTTTTATTCTATTTTTGCAAATGATATCAAATGATGATGATGCCTTGGTACGCCTTGGGTATCAGTAGGGATAATTCAATGCCTGGCGACGGCACGGAGGATCACGATACCTAGGTACAGAACGAGAGAAGGAGACGAGCGTGTGGTGGCACACATACATGCACTCAAACCGCATCTACATTATTTCTTATCAGGCGGAGGCAAAGCATCAACAATGAACGGGGCACCGACTTTATTCTGCTGTACATGGCTTTGGGTGGAGGTATATTTTTTTCTTGATTACCATTCTCCTATGCTTCTATGACTGGGGTTCTTCTTTTTCGAACTTGGTGAAGTAACCCTTTCGGAAAGGATTCAGTTCATCTGCTGTTGTTCCCTCCACAACGGTGCGCTTATAGGCGGCCAGCCTTTCAGGGTCGACCTGGCTGTCGGGGATGCGCCGGTACGTGATGAGTCTACGAGACCCTTTGGAGGGTGGGTAAAGAGATCGACCGGTCAGCAAGAAAGGATCCAACGAAAGCAACGTGTGCAGGATGATGGAACAGGGAGTGTTGGGGAAGGCAGCCGGGCCTGGGTAGCAGAGGTACAGGTAGGGGCAGCAGTTCCGCAAGGAGGAAGAAGAGGAAGAAGAAGAGGAAGAAAACACTTACATTTGTTGAAGGGCTGCACGCACGTGATGACGATGTCGAGGCGAGGGTGCTGCGGCGTGGGGATCTCCTGGTCCTCGTCGTTGGCCGTGGGCATCCAGAAGGAGAGGCGGCCGCCGTCGACGAGGGTGTCGGAGGCGAATTGGAGGATGTCGTCGAGCATGGCGAGGAAGCTGTACGGCTTCTTGGGGGCGATGAAGTCTCCCGACCTGTGCGTCTTGTTAGCAGGCCGAGAGGCCAGTGCGAGTCGGCAAGGGAGGGAGCGAGGGGAGGTCGTTGACTCACTTGTAGCGCTGCTTCCCAGCCTCGACGACCCACGGCGTCTTCTCCGGGTCCCGGCACCCCAGCACCCTCAGGCCCTCCCGCACACCGTAGGGCGGGTCGCACACGATGCCGTCGAGCCACCTGCTCCTCCGGACGGGGGTGTTCGTCAGGTCGGCGGTCCAGAACTCGCCTATGCGGTCGAGGAGGCCGTACTGGGCAAAGTTGCCTCGGACGCTGCGGTTGCCGCCGGCGCCGCGGATACTGCGGCCGTCGATATCGCTGCCGAAGGCGAGGGCGCCGAAGTGGGCGCAGGCGATGGGGAATGAGCCGGTTCCGACGAAGGGGTCGTAGAAGAGGCGGCCCGGGGCGGCGTGGGCGAGGTTGGCGGTGACGAGGGCGAGCTCAGCGTCCATTGAGGTAGTACTAATATACCCGCGCTTCTTGAGGTCGTAGCGGAGGCCGAGGTGGCGGGCGCCGGCAGCGAGGTGGCGGCCGAGATGGACGCGCTTGGGGCGGGCGCCGTGGAGGTCCCAGTCCTCAAAGATGGTGAGCTCGAGCTCGGGGGACTTTAGGTCGATGCCCCCGCGCAGGGGGAGGTAGCGGAAGCTGTTGATAAGGGCGACGAAGTCGGCATGCGGGCGGGTGGTCTGGTAGGAGTCGAGGGAGAATTTGAAGCGGGCTGCGGCAACGGAGGGCCAGTCGAAGGAAGTGGGCCCAGGGGCGTCGAGAGAGGACTTGACGGCCTCGTGGAGGGCATCGTGAGAGGGCGCCGAAGCGATGAGGCGGTGGATCGACTGGGTCAGGAGGGAGCGGGCGATGAGGCGCGGGGCGTCGGAGGGGGAGGGGAGGGTGATTATGCAGAAGGGGGACTGTGGTCGTGTTAGCCGGGCCGGAGGTCGTCTGTCGCGGTGTTGTTTTGTGAGATGGTGTGAGAATTGCGATTGCGATGATGAGGAAAGGGGGTTGACGGGTCAGGGGTGAGAGGTGAGGAGTGAGGCTCGTGAAAGAAAGTCATTAGAAGAGCATGCGAGTGAGAGAGAGCAAGTGCTTGTTGGTATTCCGTAACCCGACATTCGAAGTACAAGACAACAGAAAACGTGATTGGATTGTTCCATGATTTACAGATGCGAAAACAACCGTTTTCAAGCAGCCATTTGTAATGCTCGAACAAATCCAGGGCTCACTCAAGACCGCCCAGAAACGTATGTAACAGAAGAAAACTCACATCAGGGCTGTACTCGATGACCTTCATGTCGATCCCCTCGAGGTCGGCGAGAGCCTGCAGCTCCGGGAGCCGGAAGGACTCATGGGCCTGGGAGAAGCGCACGAGGTACTCCATCGCGGGCTCCTCGTCGTCGTCGTCGTCGGCGGCGTCTTCGTCGCCGCGCTAAGCCGTGTACTCGGGCAACGGGGGGGTGAGAGGAGGGGCAATCGATAAAGAAAAAATCCTGGTTTAGAGCGCGGGGTGGGCGAAAAGTGCCCCTCGTTTTGCGCTGTGTATGTATTTGGTCTGTTTGGCGTGTTAGCCAAGATGCACGCACTCAATCCTCTGGCTTCATTCTCGTTCGACTCACGATGCTCAATTAGAATCCTTCCAACCTATAATGACTTCAGAGCTTCACCATCTCAATTCTAGTGATGGTATGAGAGGAGTTTGTTTGCCTTGCGTAATCGTAGTCGTCTCCCGCTGACTCGGCGGGTTTGTGTGTGGGCTTTAAGGCGCTGCCAGAGGCGGCATTGTCGCAGGGCCACAGCCATATGCGCGCACGCCCGGGTGCGCGAAGCGATGGCGGCAGCAGGCGGCACAAGGCAGGGGTCGCACCAGCAAAGCGGGTACATCTCTCAACGGCTGGCGTACGACTAGCGGATCCAGATGCCATTTCTCGATTTTGCCATGTCGAGCTCGCTCTCTATCTCTCTTTCCCGTATCGGCTTGGACTTTAAAATCAACCGGCGAAAGCGACGACAGTCTGTGTTGGCCGAGAACGTGGTCAACGTGAAAGAAAAACGCCATGCTGTCGCTCCCTGCTCCAAGCGTCTACCAGGCGCCGAAATGCTTCGTCACGTACGGCACCATGGCCCACGTCGAGCCCAAGCAGCTGCCCACCAAGGGCAAGCCGTGGGCGCCTATCTTGGCCCAGGGGTTCAACCACAAGGTTCGTTTTCATGCTATACATGCTGTGCGACGATTTCTGACTGACATCTGCAGGTCGACCTCATCCTGCCTCAGGAGTGTTATGAAGCCGTCCACCAAAAGCTGGTTGAGGAGCTCGCAGCGCCCACGTTCCACCGTGTCATCATGACTCTCGGCCAGGTGCTGAACGGGGCATTCTTCAACGAGTACATCAAGAAAGGTCGGTTGCGCGTCACGGGCGTAGCGTTGCACGGCGGCTGACCCCAACAGGCAACGTCCTCATGCTCTCCGAGGGCAGGACAACCGTGGAAAACGTCTTCTCCCTCCGCGAGGGTCTGCTCACCATGTACCTCGACAAAGAGACGTACGAGCGCGCCGGCCTGGTGGGGAAGCCTCACGGTGTCAAGGGCAAGAGAGGCATGAAGCCGAGATGGGGTGAGTGGACATGTGTCTCTTCACTGCCATCCGCAGTACAGTACTGACCCCTCGCCCCTTTTTAGTTGTGAGCTACCAGTTGCGAGACCCGTCCATGTTTCACGGCAAAAAGGGTTTCGACAGGCTCCTCTACGCATGCAAAAACGTCCTCAACACGCCCGTGACGTGGTTATTCTGCAATGCGACAACTACTGGTAAGCCGTCGCCAGGCGCGCTCTATTCTACTAGTAGCTAATTCTAACATTGTCCAGCGCCGTCGCCGGACCCCTTGGACCAGTACTTCCCGACTAGGTACACCTGCAACCCCAACCTCGTGGCCGACATGCATGTCCAAACGGCACCGCTGGCAGTCCCCAGCGAAATCATCCAGAACGGCGACAGACCCAGCCTCGAGGACTTTGCCACAGAGACGTACGAGTGGCTGTCTCTCATCCGTCTGCAGAGCCCCCGCGTCGAGGCCGGAGACAGCATCGACCCGTACCTCTCACGCTACCAGGTCCCCGGCGACGGCGACGCCCCGTCACATTCGAGAGTCTGCAAGATCACGTGGCAGGGCTTCTTTACTCCGGAGTGGGTGCGTGGCGTCCTCATCAACGCCCTCGTCGCCCTGCCCTCGCGGACCTGGGTCTTTCTCAGCGCGACCTCCTTCTCCAAGGGCATGGCCGGCGACAGCGCCGAGGTCGCGTTCCTCCGCCCGCCTGCGTCTCCCGGCCACTACTTGTTTTGGGAAATCAAAGGCGACGAGTAATTAAAAAAAAATAGCTTCTCTTTTTCCTTGTTCGGCCTCTAAGCCTGCTTTTGGCGCACGCTACGCTCATCGCCCAAGCCCTGGTCGAGAATGGCATCCTCGACGAGACGACGAAGCTCGGCCTGGCCCTCGGGGGTGTGGAAGTCCTCCCTCTCTGCCAGCTGTTCTATCCGGCGCTTGAACTCGGGATCGACCTCTTCGGGGACCTCGTCGACCTGGTCCATAGTGCCGAGCGTCACGGCGAGGCCCTCCGGGACGGGTGGCATCTCGACGGGCGGCGCGGCGGTGTCGGCGGTTGTAATGGGTTTGGCGTTGCCCTCGGTAGTGCCAGCTGAAGCGGCGGCGGCAGCAGCAGTGGCGTCGGCGGTCCGTTGGGATTCGACGCCCTTGAGGTACTCGGCGACTTCAGGATAGTCGGCCTCGGCCTCGATCTTCTGGCTGGCGGTGATGCCGTCGGCGCCCTTGGTGGCTATGTCAGCGCCGAGCTCCTCGACAAGGCACTTGGCCGCATCGACGGTCTCGACGACGAACAGCGCCGTCTCGTCGTCCTCGTCCCTCAGGTCGACGTTGACTCCGAATTCCCGGACCAGGGCGCGCAGGAGTTCCAGGTGGTTGTAGCTTGCGGCGGCGTGGACGAGCGAGTAACCGTGCTCATCCTGGCCCGAGGCGATGGCGGGGTTCTCACGGAGCAGCGTGAGCAGGGCCGCGGGGTTGTCGGCGGCGAGGAGGTACGGATTGGGCCCCATTGTTGGTTCGGTGGCTTTGGTGTCTGGGTGCTCGAGGGATCAAGGGGGTTCGTATCTGGTAGAAAGTTGAGAATTGAGGCCAAATTCGACAGTGGCGCAGTTGGATGGTGTCTGAGCTTGAAAACCGGTCGGCGTTCGACGGATGCGATGCGATGCGATGCGATGCCAGTGGGAAATTTTCTGCCATGCGGGGGGGGGGGAGCTTCCGGCCCTGGCCTGGCGCACAACCCCCCGCCAAAACCATCCCACCGCCTTTCTATTAGAGACAAGTGCCCTGGAACCAGCTCGACTGTGCCCCTCCAAGGCTTAGGTAGCCTAATCTGTCGAGCAACGCCACTTTATCTGATCACCCTACAAACGCAGCAGCAATAGCAGCAGGTAGAAGCTCGCACCCCTCCCCCTTGTGTTCAGAAGCCGGTGTGACTGACTTTGCTTGCTCATTCTCACCGACGACTCTTTTTTCTCCATTTCTTGGTTGAGGCCGCTCGAGACGGATCCAACAGGAGCTGGTGAAGTGACTCACTCCCCCCCCGTCTGTGCCCCTGTGTCCCGGTGTAGTTCGATATATCTCGGGTTAGGCTGCAATCCTTTCAACAACAAAAACATCGTCTCAACCTCCAAAGGCCAATCGATATTCGAGTGAGACCACCGCCGCCACACACACCCTTTTCTCTCTTCAGATAGAGAAGACGGACAGCAAACAGACAACAGCCACGCTTGTCTGCCCTTCTCCATGTCCATTGCCCGCCGGGCTCTCTTCTTCACTACTAGACTATCTCCACTCACTCTTCCAGCCACAAAATCTCACATCCTCTCCAGAACCATGGCAACAACAATAGCGGCAGAGGGGGCCATGCCCAAGGCCCCCTACGTCCCCCAGGACGTCGAGAAGGTCGCCAGCATGGTGCGCGCGCTGGACGGCGCGAAGAAGTTCAGCAAATCCAAGGGCGGGGGCTTCTCCTGCAAGAAAACGTCGTTCGACGTAAAGACTTCTCAGGACGGCGTCGTTGTCGACTCGTGGAAGATGCAGGAGTGGGATTACAAGAGGCAGGGCCTGCCCACGTACGCCCGGGGCCTCTTCACAACAAAGAACCGCCTCAACGAGCCCGAAATCGTGGTGCGCGGCTACGACAAGTTCTTCAACGTTGGCGAGGTGCACAAGACCAAGTGGGAGAACATCCTCGCCCGCACAAAGGGGCCTTACGAGCTCACTCTCAAGGAGAACGGCTGCATCATCTTCATCTCCGGCCTCGAGGACGGATCCCTCTTGGTCTGCAGCAAGCACTCCACAGGAGAGAGGGGCGACTCGGAGATCAGCCATGCCATAGCCGGAGAGCGCATGATCGAGAAGCAGCTGGCTGCCCTGGGCAAGACGAAGGAGGACCTGGCGAGGGAGCTGCGGGATCGCAACGCGACGGCGGTGGCCGAGCTGTGCGACGACTCCTTTGAGGAGCACATCCTCGAGTACGGCCCAGACAAGGCAGGTCTGTACATCCATGGCATCAACTTGAACCTCCCCGAGTTTGTCACCTACCCCAGCGCCCTGGTCCAGAGCTTTGGCGACGCCTGGGGCTTCAAGCAGGTGGGTCTGATCATCATGGACGACGTCAACGAGGTCAAGTCCTTCCTCGAGGGGGTGGCCGAGACGGGCGCCTACGGCGACCGCGACGTCGAGGGCTTCGTCATCCGCTGCAAGGAGAGCCACGCCCCCGAGTCGGAGCCTTACCGAGACTGGTTCTTCAAGTACAAGTTCGAGGAGCCCTACCTCATGTACCGCCAGTGGAGAGAGTGCACAAAGGCCATGATCACGGGGAAGCCGCCGCGCTACAAGAAGCACGTCAAGATCACCGAGGAGTACCTCCTGTACGCCCGCCGGCGTCTGCAGGCCGATAAAGAACTCGCCAAGCTCTACCAACAAAACCACGGCATCATCGCGCTGCGCAACGACTTCCTCGCCTTCAAGAACATCAAGGGCTCCGACGCCGCCAACCTCGAGCTCGAGGAGCCGGCCAACGTCGACAACGACGTCGCCCGGGACGTCATTCTCGTGCCCATCGCCACCATTGGCTGTGGCAAGACCACCATCGCCGTCGCCCTGCAGCACCTCTTTAACTGGGGCCACATTCAGAACGACAACATCTCGGGCAAGGGCCGGCCGCCGCGCTTCACCAAGGCCGTCCTCGACCTGCTCAAGGAGCACCCCGTCGTCATCGCCGACCGCAACAATGCCCAGAAGCACGAGCGTAAACAGATCCTCAACGACGTCAAGGCGCAACACCAGACGGCCCGCCTCGTCGCGCTCTACTTCGCCCTTGACGAAAGCAACATCAAAGAGGTCCGCCGTATCACCCAGGAGCGCGTCCTTGCCCGCGGCGACAACCACCAGACGATCCACGCCGCCACGGACGCCAAAAAGTTCCTCGACGTCATGGAGGGCTTCATCAGCCGCTTCGAGTCCCTCGCCGCCTTCTCGCCGCCCGACAACGGCTTCGACAACGTCATCCAGCTCGACCCCACCGCCAACAGCCGCGAGAACCTCGAAAAGGTCATCACGGACCTCCACAAAATGTACCCGAGCCTCGTCCCCGAAGTGCCGCCCGCCGAGCGCCTCGACGAGGCCATCCAGTCGGCCTTTGTGGAGTATAAGCCCGAGTTCAAGCACAACATCCCCGACCGCGGCCCCCGCAAGGACAAACCGGCCCAGGGGCCCCAGCAGCAGGGCGGCAAGCAGAAGAAGAAGAAGCCTCTCGAGTACATGTCGGTCGACGTCCCCGCCAACGAGGTCCGTGGCGTGCTCGACGGCGCCTTTAACAAGGCCGGCCTGCCCACCTCGCGCTTCTACAAGCAGCTCCTCCAGACCCGCCGTGTGCAGCCAAGGTTCCACGTCACCCTGATGCACCGCGCCAGCTCCAAAGACGACCCGAACCTGTGGTCAAAATACCTGTCCCTCCACGCCGACGTCGAGAAGCAGGCTGGTGGGAGCCAGGAGCCAGCCAGCGCCCTGCCACTGGGCGAATGCTCCGTCGAGCTGGAGAGAGTAAGCAACGCCCCCCCCCCCCCTTTTTTTTTTTAAGAAAAAATCCTGTATAGGTAGACGAACAAACCTAACTTGTCGCCTTATAGGTGGTATTCGACGATCGCATCATGTCCATCGTCGTGCGCCTCGTCGACCCCTCGGGGCAGTGGAAGTGCACCAACAACGTCGCGCACATAACTGTCGGCACGCGCGACGACTCGGTCAAGCCCAAGGAGAGCAACGACCTCCTCGCCCGCTGGCTTGACAAGGGTACCGGCGCCGACACGGGCATCTACGAGGTCGTCTTCGACACCAAGCCCGTCCTGCAGGGGACCGTCCAGGGTGTGCTCTCGCGGTAGAGAGAGGGGCCGGGGATGGGGAACTCTAGGGGGGTCAAAAAGGGAACAGGCACGCGGCGGAACGTAGGCCGTCGCGGGAAGATCATCCATACAGGGTCCGTGGGTCGAAGTCATTTTACAACGGGATGGAAATGAGGTGCGCATGGTGTAGGTGCAAGACCAGGCGCTTGCTTGCCCTTGCTTTGGAGTTGGAGGAGGGTAGCATTTTCCAAGGTCTGGCAGGTGGTTTATCTTTCCAGATGGAAAAAAAAAAAGTTGTGGTTTGAGCATTAGCTAGAGCTAGGGGGTGTTCACTTGATGGACGACATTGAAACGGGTTCCCCCTCCTATTCGTCCGCACATGCTCACAATAACATCGTGTTACTAAACGATGGCATTGGCACATTATGGGCGTAGAGGTCTGTCTAATTAGGCATTCGTGGTGTTTCTCCATTTTTCAAGTTGGCTAGCTGGCAATGACACTGGCGCAAATTTGTTCTCCAACTAGTTTGTTCCTATCGACCCGCACAATGGCAACCAATGCTAGGCATGGGCTAGCAGGGTTCTGAGCGTTGGCAACATCGATTACAAATTCACACAATCACGGCTCAGTTAAGACAATTATTCGTAATGATTAATATCATCGCTCGTTCCTAATCGAACATTGTACAGTCCTGACCCCGTGCTGGCAGGAGGGGCACACGAAAAACGGATGCCAATACTACCCATGAAGCTCAAGGGTAAACCACCTCCGTGACCATGCCAGTTCCAATCGTAGTTTCAATAAAGCAAGTCGAAAACCCAAGTTTTTTCATCCGTCATAATTCCGCGACTCATAGGAATCGCCATCACCCCTCGGCTACAGGAGGAGTAGGTATCAAAAGGTGGAAGCAAACCTGAGCTTTTACAACTCCTGCTTCTTGGCGTTCTGGGCCGCCTTCTTGGTGTCAGCAGCCTTCTTCTCGGCAGCCTCGGCTCCGAGGCCAACCTGGTTAGCAACCCAGTTCCAGGTACCCTTGGCGTTCTCAGCGATCTTAGCGAAGAGAGTCTCAGAAGGCGTTGAGGTGCCGTACTTGAAGTACGTGTATTGCTTGCGAGCATAGGCACGAAGCTCGTCTAGGGTTGAGCCCTGGGGAACCTTGACTCCATAGCTTTCTAGATAAGACTTGAGCTCACTCTCGCTCCAGGTGTCGAACAAGCTGGACTTGACAGAATCGGTAGCCTGAGAAAGGTAGCTGGTGACAGAAGCGTACGAGTCACCGCCAGCGGAAGAGGCAGAGCTGTAGGCAGACTGAGCAGCGCTGACGAGCTCATCGCGGGAGGCGTCCTTCTTCTGGGCAACCTTCTTGACAGCAGCGTCACTGCTGGAAGCAAGGTATTTCCTCAGGTTATCGGTAGACATGTCGTCGTAAGTCCAAGCGCTCCAGCCGGAAGCCGCCTTGTGCTGGTGCTTGCGGACGAGAGCACGGAGTTCATCGGTCTTGGAACCCTGGGGAACAGGGACACCACGAGCATCAATGTAGGCCTTGAGACGGCTTTCGGACCAGGCATCGACGGCAGTGTTGAAGGCGTCGGAAACAGCGTTGGAGGCAGCGTCAGTGGCCTTGGAAGCAGCAGAGCCAACGTTGGAAGTGGCAGCACCGAAGGCGCTAGCAGCCGCGCCAGAGACATTGTTTTGAAGGAAGTCGGCGCGGTGCTTGCGAATTAGAGCCTTGAGCTCGTTGGACTTGGTGCCCTGGGGAACTGTCTAGTGTTAGTGGTGGTCATCATCGTGTGTCAGAATTTCTTACCAAGAATGCCGTTCTTGTCAGCAAACTCCTTGAGCTGAGAGTCGCTCCAAGCGTCGATGACCATATCAGTCAGGGTAGCATATGCCCGCTGGGCGCTGGCGGAAGCGCTGGCGGCCTGCTCTTGAGCCTTAAGAGAGGCAAGTCGAGAGTTGCGGCGAACAGAGGCAATCAGCTTGTCACGCTACCGGGTTATTAGCTTATGCATTAACCAAATGATGAACGTTGTGGGCTTACGCTAGTGATCTGGGGAGCAGGGAAACCGTGAGTGTCGAGCCACTCCTTGAGATCGGATTCTGCATATTTGTTAAATTAAGATGTATAAAAAACAAGATGAGGTTAGTTGCAAACATACCGGACCAAGTCTCGTACAACCAGTTGCCAGGGTATGCGGCAGTCTCGCCTGCCTTCTGGGCAATGGTCTCGTAGTTGGCGCGAGCCTTCTGGAGAAGGCTGTCACGGTTGCGGGGCTGAGGAACTACGATGATGTCAGTCGTACGTCTTGTGCTACGGGGTGCCGTCTCGCGTGTGTAGACATACCAGGAATGCCGTGTTTGTCAGCGAAAGCCTTGAGCTGACTGTCGGTCCAGCTGTCCAGAATCCAGTCCTTGACGTTGAGGTAGGCGTTCTGAGCCTGGTCACCAGACTCATACCAAGCATTCTGGACCTGGGCAACGAGGGACTCCTTGTTGGCCTTGGCGGCGCCCTCGGTCTGAAGACCTTTCGCCTTTAGGTAGTTCTGGAGGCGGTCGGTATCCCACGAGTTGTAGGGGGTAACAACGTAGTTGTTCCAGTTGCTCTCAATGAGCTTCTCGAGGTCCTTGCGGTCGGCGGGGGTAGGGTAGGGGATATCATGGTCGGAGAGCCAGCGTTCAAGCTCCGTCTCGTGCCATTTGTTGTAGGCTGCGAGGCGCGTTGGTCAGCTTGCAGAACATACGCTAACAAAATCCAGGTTCAGATATAACTTACCAGCCTTGGAGAACCAAGAACTCGCGATAACACCCTGGGCGGCCAAAGCCGTCAAGACGGTGGGGAGGAAACGCATTATGGTGGGTTTTGCAGATCAGTCTTCCAATGTAGTGTAGAGCCAGATATCTGGGGGTATCACGAAAAAGAAAAAAAGGCTGGAAGGAACTGGGAAGAAAACCACCAGATTGTAGTGATGGAGGAAGAAGCAGGAGAGTGAAGGTTTGGGAAGAGGTCGCCAAGGGTGTAGGTGGTTTTTGTTGTGTCGATGTGGGAGGCGGAACACGTAGAAGACGGCAGGCTGGTTGGTTGGTTGGTTGCAGGGGATGGACTGCAGGCAGGCGTAGTGTACCTAGGTTGACGACAGGGAGGGTCAAGCGTCAAGAGGCGAAGAGTAAGAGAGGTCCACGGATGATTCAGTTCACGTACGTCAGGAATCCATCACGTCACTGCAGCACGTTTGTGGGAAATTGTGGCTGCCTTTAGGTGCATCTGGTCGCTGCCGTGGCCTTTGGGTCCAATGGCTGATTTGTACGTACTTTGCCTCTCTGCTCAACTGCTCCTGCCTCATGTTGTTGCTGTCTGAGCTCCTCCCTGCCTACCTACCTACCTATCTAGGCAACTGCGTCTACGTCTGTGAAACTTAAAGTCGTCCATGCCTGGGGCCGTAGACGGTCACCCACCTGAAGGGGAAGAAGGAAGGAGGGCGCCTCCCTCTGTGTATGACGGGATCATACCTACTACTTGCAATTGCATCCGCCTATCAAGCTTCGACGTCTCTGTCCCCTTCTTGCTTCCACCTAGGTAGCTTACCTACCCAGGTAGGTACCCAGGTAGGGGGACTGTGGTCGGTGGCGCTAGCAAAGACATTAAGAAGAACGCAAGGCCTCAGGTACCTAGACAGACACAGAGGACTTGCTCCGCCCAAGACATGCCAGGACACCCGCTGCTGGGGTAAAAGCTTTCCGAAGTGTCACGTCAACCCTATGCAATGACAGTGACAGGGACAGGCCACATGCCATACATTAATGGCTGCTCTGCTTGAGAAAGCGACGCGAGAAGGGCATCAAAAATTGCAACAGGAGCCTCCCCGCGCAGCCATTCAGATAGCTCCGTGAAGCTCATCTCCTCTAAGCATGACGTAGCTACCCACCCTGGCTAGTGGGGTTTTCCTCTTAGTGCGCACCTGTGCAACGCGGTTGAGGGCGGCGGTACGTACTCGCGCGCCGGGCAACGTGCATAGCGCTGAACATTAAGGTTGCAGGTCAGTTTTGAGCCCAGGCGGTGAAACCGATTCTGGAGTGGGAAAGTTGGGGGAGACGGCATGCCATTCTATGCTATTTGGAACCATTGAATAATATCACTATCATTTGACTATTCGAAAACCCATATTGTTATTGATAGACAAAAGTGAGATGGAATCGCTCCAGAATCCATGGAGAAAGAGCTATTGCCGTCTCTTGTTTTTCCTGCCTGCCTCAACACTTCCAGAGATGTGCTCCTGCCCCAGTGCATGCGTCATTCCGACTGATAGCTAGCTCTTGGCGGGAAGTTGCAAGCTCATGCTCCTGCTCTCTTCCTTCCTGCCTCTCTGCCTGTCTCACCTCACTGAGCTCACCAACCAAACCCAGCAACGAGCGGTGGCGCGCCAGGACCAATTGCTCCGGTGATGTCATTCTGACCAAACTCCATATTCGAAAGAGAAGGCGGGGATCAGCCACTCTCCGCACCGCCACTGGTTGCACCTCATGACGGAGGGGGGATCGCGATCCTTGGCGGGCCTGGATGGGACGGATGGGGCCGTGGTGTGGGGTAAGCTCGTCCCTGCCAGTCGGCGGCCAGTGCTCACAGGCATGCTGCATTCGTCCTTCAGAACTCTTCACCGAGGGCTTCACCTCCATCCTCCTCCGGGCTGGCCTGGGGCCTAGACCGGTCCATTAGTCGTCATTGCCTGATCGCCTTTTAAACAGCAAGTCCACGTTGTCTTCTTTGAAAACACCGTTTGCCAGCATCGGCAATGGAGCCAATGGTGTGGTAAAAGGGGGGTTCGACCATCGGTTGCCCACCACTGCTCGTATCCAATACTTGGACGAGGTCCGAAATGCCCGTTGCTTTTCCTCTCCGTGAGAGTGTCAGAGACCGTGTAAGGGCCGTTGCGCCGGTAACGGCAACGTAGATTTTCGACCTTTCAGCCTGTAATAGTGGGTTTCTGACGCCCTGCTCTCGTCATGCCAGAGTGCAATGGTGCCTGCTTAGGTAATTAATCAGGCCTGCCTACGTGGAAGAATCTGTCCATGATCGAGCTCTGCAGAATCTTTAACGGCATGCGACAGCCTGTCTCTAGTAGAGGAGAGGTGGCTGCTGAGACATCTCACACCAGCTCCTTGTGATGCCAGGCAAGTCGACTGTGCGATTTTACAAGTCGATTCCCCCCCGAGTCCGAATAGTTTCCGGCCACAGCTGACGTGAAGTCTGAACCAGAGACTGCTCCGCGTTACCGGGTGTTGTGTATACTGCACTGAGATACCAAGATATAGAACAGACCAGAGATGCCACTTATCGGTTCGTACGCATGGTGATTTTGCTGTACTGAGTGAACTGAGCTAGGCCGTGAACGGAGGTTTAGGATGATGAGAACAACATAGAAGACAGCACTGCTGCTCCACGTGGGGACCCATCGTCGCTGAGCATAGACTTGCTTCTCGGGTTGACTCACACGGGTTCAGCTTCCCGCTGCCACTTTGCGGTTTGTGAAGTAACAGACGTCGACTGGTTTCAAAGCTTTCATTCTCCAAACATTGATCCCATACATACAAGCCATTACAAATCCATTTCCAGTCCTCGCACACTCCAAGCCTTTGCCATCCATCGACCAGTTTCCAAGCCTTTCCGATATACCCAAGTATTTCCCGTAAAAGTCGAAAGAGCACAGTTACATCTTCCGAGGCCATACCGTCTCATTAGATCACCTGGACATGAAGCCCATGTGGCCGAGTATACTCTCCGAACCCATGACCTTTTTGCGTTGAGGCTCTTAGTCCTGAACACCGGCGGGGGTGCTGCAGAGGATGCCCTGGTCCAGCTGTCGAGAGGTATTAGCAGTCTGTTCAGGAGAGTCTTGGTTTCCTCGCTTTCAACTTACGATGGGCAGGAGGCAGCAGCGGGCACGCTGTCCGATTTCGGAGCAGATGGCGCTGAAGTTGTCGCCCGTGGTGGGCACCTCGGACGGGTTGGCGCAGTCGAGGTCCGCGAGGCCGAGGATGTCAGTCGCGCAGCACTGCGCAGTCCCGTAGAGGCCGGAGCAGGGGATGTAGACGGTCTGGCGCTCCTCGACAACCGGGGCCGCGAAGGCGACGCTGGCGAAGAGGGCGGCGACGGTGATGGTGAACTGCATCTTTATGGTCGGTTGTGTTATTAAGTGGGAAAGAGGGGTTGTTTCGGTAACGATTGGATGGACGAGAGGCTGTTGGAGAGTCTGAGCTGGAGGTGAGGCTGGCTGGACTGTAATGGGTTGATGAGGAGGAGAGGGGATGAAGGTATTAGACAGGACTGAGATGGCTTCTTATATAGAAAATCCCAAACCGAGCAGACTGCTAGAGGAGAGACGGGAAGCCGTCTTGAACTTCGTCACAGGCTCCGTCTCTATGACGATATCTCTCAGAACCTCAATGCAACAAACTAGACGCGCTGGCGCCGCCTCACACTGGCCCACCCCCATCGCAACATCTTGGACAGGGTGGCACCGTGATAACGCCGGGTAGCTTTGGATGTGACCAGATATAGTCTACCCTCCTAATACTTGTGGGTGACGACGACGGCCTTGTAGATCTCATGTCAATTGGGGCCTGACAACTCGTGAAGCTCAGGGGCAGTGGTAGGTATGGTCAGCCCAAGCCGGAACTAGGAAGCCCTTCGCAAGTAACCTTACCGAACCATACCAGGACATGGGCTCAAAGAGACTGCTCGGGATCGGTACCTGAATCTTACATGGGGTTTCTGTGCTTGATCTGATTGCCACACACACAAACTCCCCAGCCTTTCAGGGCCGCTTAGCCGGGGCCTTGGCAGGCAAATAGTAGTCCTCCTCACATCATAGGCCAAAGTCCCTCGTCCACCGATATGGGATGCCCTCGCTGGTGGTCTTGTAAATTGACAAGAGCAAGCCACACGCAGCTCCCATGAAGAACACGTCTCTTGCAGGCCACCGGGCGGTTAGTCGTTGAACAGGGATGGAGGGGGAACAAACGACGTCGGGCATGATTCCCTTGACGAGGAGGGATCATCATCCTGTGCGACCTTGAGAGGGACCGCCTTGGATACCACGATACTTGCGTAGTACTTCAGTAGTCCACTTTGATCTTGGGATAATAGCCCTGGAAAGGCCGACATTGCCGGATGCAGGCACAAACCAGACTCTCGACAGAGCTGCCCCGTTGGATACGCACACAGCTTGTTCGTCGAGCTGAACAAATCATGATCCGATGCAAGGAAACGTTTGTGCAGGCATTTCTCTGCGCGCTTAAAGTATGGTATCTGAAAGCGTGCGGCACACCCGACTTCCACATGACAACCTGGGTCTCAAAAACAAGAAGAAACGAAACTCACCTGCTCCTCCATTAACCCCCAATTGTCTCTCGATGACAGGAAAGCATAAGCCGACTGTCAACAACATCAGCCGAACCGCTGTGCGACACGACGCGGGACCCCGTCTCCTCCCAACTGCTGCTCGGGCAGACCGCTCCAGGCCGAGGACGTCAGACATTGTGGGACGGCCACTGTCCCCCCGCCCTGGGATATCGCTACCGAATATCTGTATCCTGTGGGCAGCATGAAGAGCGGGCAGATTGCACTGACGACATCGGCAGAAGCCCCCGGGTCGACAGCAGCCTCTTGTTGCTAGACATGGCGGAGATGGCGGGGTGTGCGTGAGGCATTGAGGCGTCAAGCATGACCAGGGGCGCCGACTAGCGAGCCCACGCGCCCGTCTTTCCAGAACGTTGGCTGGAAAGACAAGATGCGCATGGCTGCAGTCCTTCATCGTGGCAGAGAATGACCGGACGGCCTGATCAACCCAGAAACGGACTCCCTGTCCTTGACGAAGGGGGGAAGAGGGGGGGAGGAGAGCGGGCGCATACGTCAGGTTCTGACCTTGTTCAGGCCCGTATCCGGCCAAGTCGAAGTTTTCGAATCGCAATCAAGGGAGCTTCAGAATCGCATTGTTCGGGCCTGACGGAACATGCTTATTGGACCGCACCATGCAGAAGAGGTCGACTTCGACCGGGGCTTAGCAAGCATGTCTTGTGGCGATCGGACGAGTTTATCAACGGTGTAATGTACGTGGAGAATACTTGTACACTAGAGCGGCATCCTGGCTCGCCTCGCCTCGCCTCGCCTTGCCTTGCCCTTGCATTCTGCACTCTTTGTCAATTGTCAATATGGCTCCTGCTCGCTTTTTGTTGTGGCAGTGGCAAACAGTACCGAAGGAGGTTGAGGGGACACTTTTGCCGCGTATCGATGCGCGTACCGTGGTGGGATGGGAACCTCCCAAGGGGTTTGCCGTACGGATCGTACGATAACCCCCCCTTTCGAGGTCGGCAACCAAGATGATATTCGAAAAACTGAAGCAAGGACGGGTCATGCAGGGGGTCCGTCATGGCAGACAGTAGGGGAAAAAAACACACACATAGGCAGAACCGGTTCTGGGAGGGTTATGTGATGCTGTACCAATGCATCTCTCCGTCACACGGGAAACCGGGGATGGTCGACGTCGCGGAAACAGGCTAGCAAACAGCCAAGCATTTAGAACCACGGAGAATGAGGGAACGGCCGCGAGATGTCGTTGGCCCGCGCCTACGGAAGGCAGGAGAGGGTGGCCTATATCTGCCGCCCCCCTGTAACTTAACTGCCGGGCACACACACACACACACACACACACACACACACACACACACACATACACACACACACACATACACACACGGTACAAGCAAGCGCCACCCCTGGGCCAGGTTTGCCATCCATGATTTCAAGATAGTCGTATGGAAGGTGGGAGGAAAAGGGGGGGAAAAAAGCGTCATTGGAGCGTAGGCTGGTTGGTTGTCACTTTGACCGTTGCAATCTGTACGACGCAAATGCCCAACGGCCGGCAGCTCGTGTCCAACGGTGAGACAATCTGTGGCTGAGTGGCTTAGGCGGCCGACGACAGATCGGCGGTCGCCAACGCTGCAAGCCGCCGCGCCGTTTATCTTCTTTACCCCGTACATGCTCCGTTGCCTCTCTCGGGTGGCCTGTCCTTGGTCCATCTTTTGCCGTTTTCGCGGCCGGGAAACGTGTCGGGCAGTCTAACAATAGACGGGCCGGCATGATGATCTCGCCTCGCGGAACTCCAAGCGTCGAAGGCTATGAAGGAAGCGATGAACGGCACCGCAGCAAGCTTTGCTGGGGAAGGGGATTTGGGGGTGCTGCATGAGACATGGCATGACGATCGCATCGGGCAATTACCCGGCAACAGAAGCCTGAACGCACGAGGCCCAGGACGGCAGATGGGGCCGGCCTGCGGGCTGGACTCGAGATCGAGGCTATCGATGTCTCAAGAACTTTAATGTTCTCGGAGCGGGACACGAACAGAACTTGGGGTGTGTGAGAGAGATTGACCGCCTTGGGCTACGCACACGCATCTTAGAGAAGGCAACTTGGGAAGACAGGACCTTGGGGAAGTAAGCTTGTCACTTTGCCGTCAGCCGCGGTGGCGTCATCGGCTGGCTCCCATCTGCCCCGGCTACGGTCCGCACGCTCGGTAACAATCGTCTCCCACTCCACCACCACCCACCCCTTCCCCCGGCTTTCATCAACATGACACCCGACAACTCAGAAATACTTTCCGAACAAGTCCAACCAGCCAGCCTATGTGGCCTGCACTATGCATTGTACTTTTCGTGTTCACAGTGCCCGCTGGGGCTTGTATTGTGCATTAGGACTTCCGCCCTCCCACGATGTCACCTCGGGCCTCTTTGCAGCAAACAATCGTCATCAGTTGACCATTCTTTTCGCGCAGCTCCCAATAGGCAAAACATTCCAACATACATCAGCCCCATGCCCCCTGAAAAGTAAGGGGGAAAAAAAGCCACAAACAAGCCGCTAGGACATGACTTCCATCTTGAGCCTTCCTTGTCGGCCTCGATCCTCGATCCTCGAAGCGACCCCCAAACGGGTAAGAGATCGGTCCCCAAATCGAGCAAGGGGCGGGAAAAAATCAAGGTCCGCGGTTCCAAAGTTCCTCGCTCGCCGACGTTGCAATCTGCGCCCTGCCAATCAGCGCTCGGCGATGGCCGGGACAGCAGGATAGGCTTAAGGGGGGGTATAAGAGGCCCATATCATGCCATTGGTTGTTCATCCGATATGGGAACCTTCGCGCTCCCGCGATAATCAACGGACGGGTGAGAACGAGCGCGGCCACTTGGGGAGTGCATTCGCGCAGCCACTACATGCCACTTGACATGGCTGGCCTCACCAGCATGCGCAATCGTTCTCAGCTCGACAGGGTCGAGAGTCTCTGTACCGAGATGCCGAGAGACGTGGCAAAGCCAGTTCCCGGTCGCGTCTGCACATCAGCCTAGACGCAGACGTCTCTCATTGTTGTCCTCACCGTCTTACCACTTGGCAGGAGGCCTCGCTGGCGCCTGAACACGCCGACTGACAACTCACCGTGAACATCATGCATCAAAAGTCGTTTGCTGGTCTTGCCAACACTGCTTTCCATTCCTATAGGGCCGCTTGAGTGTCCGTGGTACTCGTACAAAGTTGTTGTCTATCGCATTCGACTCCTCTATGCATTCCCATCCCCGCCAGAAGCAATAACCCCAGAAACCCAGCGGCATCACCCGACATTCGAATGGATCAAGCGTAAAAGTTGACAGTCTAGAGCGGGTCAGCATGCGTAGAACCAGAGGGAGGGCACCGACTAGACATACGTCCTTCTTCTTGGCCTGTACTTCGGCAATGGCATCCACGTAGTGCTCGTGGCTGATCTTGTTCTTGCCCATACGCAACGCAATCATACCAGCCTCCACGCATACGGCCTTGAGCATGGCACCGCCGAACTCGTCCGTACTGCGGGCCAACTCACCCCAGTTAACGGCGGTGTCGACCTTCATCTTGCGAGAGTGAATCTTGAGAATCTGGGCGCGAGCCTCCTCGTTCGGCAGGGGGAACTCGATCTTTCGGTCCAGACGACCTGAACGGAGCAGAGCGGGGTCCAAAACGTCGACACGGTTCGTGGCGGCCAACACCTTGATGCGGTCGTCTGACGCAAAACCGTCGAGCTGGTTGAGGAGCTCAAGCATGGTTCTCTGCACTTCTCTGTCACCGCTCTTCTCGCTGTCGAAACGCTTCGTACCGACGGCGTCCAACTCGTCGATGAAAATGATGGCGGGCGCCTTCTCCTTGGCGAGAGCGAAGCAATCGCGCACGAGCTTGGCACCGTCACCGATGAACATCTGTACCAGCTGGGGGCCCGCAAGCTTGAGGAACGTGGCATCGGTTTGCGCCGCGCAGGCTCGGGCCAGAAGCGTCTTTCCGGTTCCGGGGGGTCCGTACATCAGAGCACCTGTATATCGTCAGCCTTGTCCCTAGAGCCATCCCGTGAAGCAGAAACCAAGCGTACCCTTTGGCGCCTTGATGCCGATCTTTTTGAACCGCTCCGCCTCCTTCATCGGCCAGACAATGGCCTCGACCAGCTCTTCGATCTGCTTGTCCAGACCACCGACATCTGTGTACTTCTCCGTCGGCTTCTCGTCGACCTCCATAGCCTTGACTCTGCTATCATACTCGGCTGGCAGCGTGTCGAGAATAAGGTACGAGTCCTTGTTGACACCAATCAGGTCACCGGGCTTCAGGGTCGTGGGGTCAACCAGGCCGATCAGCGGCAGGAAGATGGTTTGCCGCGTGGACGTCTTGATAACTGCAGACTTGCCCACACGGGTGGCGTCCAGGTCGATGTTGGCACCTTCTTCCGAGGATTCGGCAGTAGGGTCGAGATCGAGGAGTTCGACTACGTTGCCGACCAGGTAAGGTAATTGCCTATGGGTATGTAGTCAGTTATCCGTTTCGTCATCACCAACCGAACGGAGGAGTGCGTACCGGTTGTTGGCGATCTTGTCGAGATTCTCCTTGATCTTCTCCCCCATGGTGGCCTTCTCGTGCGTCAACCTTTGCAGCTCGCTGCGCATGATCCTAGAGTCGTTCTCGAGCAGCCGTTTGCGGGTCTGGATGTCCTGGGTGCTGAGGTTCAGGATCTCTTCATCGAGGATGTCCTCTTCCTCCTCTGCATCCTTCATGTCGGCATCACCGTCGGCGGCGGGCTTCTTGTTGTCCTTGTCCTTGTCACCATCATCTCTCTTGTCGTTCTTGTCATGACGATCGAGGTCGTCGAGCTCTTCGAGGGTCGACATGATGGCGGGGTGCGAAGGTGGAGAGTATTAAATGATGAGTGGTCGTCAAGGGTACAATTCTCCGTTTCTATCGTCAACGCGTGAGGCGAGATGGTGATGGATCGGGGTGCGATGCCGTTTCTTCGTCGTGGGTGATGATGGAGCAGAAAGGGACAGCTTCGGAGCTGCGTAGGTAGTTGAGGTACGGGCCAGTGAGGCTCGAGCTAGACCTCAAGGCAAGCAACAGTCGCGTAATCAGCCTGGGTGTTGCCCTGTGCGCCCGGTGGCCACCTCTCACCGGAAAGCGCTAGGAGGAAAGTCCGACCGGATCCGGCTACAGTGTCATTATCATGTCGCGCAGCACCTAGCACTGTACGATGAGACCGAGAATACCCAAGGATGACATTAAGTACACGACATTGAGAGCATGTTCCCTGCGCTTCCCAGACAGTAATCTTTACAGTACTTGTTCGCGTGAGATTCATGATTCTTAATCCTTCATTTCCAAGGGGCAAGTGACAAATCTATTAGGACACAAAGCCAAGAACCAGGACAGCAAGAGGTGCCTCTGCCCCGCCTCTCTGACCGATTAAAAGGGTATATGATATGCGCAACAACAGTCATTAAGCCGCACCCTTCGTCATCTTACATCATGTCTTCTGAGTTTCCTGCCTTGTGTCATTCGTCGTCAAGGATGCGGCTAGCTACCGAGCCAAGGATGGGAACCTCGAATCTGTCGTTACATCAGTTCTTGCTCCTAACAAATGTATGAATGCCTTGCCTCAACATACCTATCGAGTGTGTCTGCGTCCTGGTACCCCCTTAACGCCAACCAGACCATAGCGAGCAAGTCGCCGATGAAGAAGAGCCAGCTGAGGAACTTGGACCATGAAAGGAACAACAGGTGAAATATCATGACCGCCGTAAAGAGCAGTGCGGATTGCCATGCGTGAAACCTGCCACATGTCAGCGGTCTGCCAGTTTCTTGATACAATACGAGGACATTGTGGGAGACATGGCCGTTGACAGCGAAGGCCCGATGCCGGGGGCGGCGGAGACTCTGCAGTGCCCCACGGGCACCATTTCCAAGCATACCTCACATAATCACTGTTCCGCTCCCCAATCAGCAACAGTATCGCTCCCAGCGGCGGAAGGGCCAGGTACGCCAGCGCAGCCTCGTAGTCTAGCCTGATGCCTAGGCTCGTGTCGAATTCGCTCACGCCCTCCCGATGCGCGTCCGCCGCGGGGTAGGACCCAGGTAGGCTCGGCTGCCATCCGCGCTGAGGTTGGGGATGCTGCAGCGGCGGCGGTGACGGCTGGCCGTACGGCGAGAAGGGTCTTCGGAAGTCGGCAGAGGCGCGCGGCGATGCGAGGGGAGGGGAGAGAGCTCGTTCGCGTTCTGGGGGGGAGGATTGGTAGGGAGCGAAGTCCATGGTCGTCGCTGAAGTGTTTGGTTCTGTTCTGAGCTCGACACTCGCTGTTGCTAGGGAGCCCGGGGGTCGGAGGAAGGGGAATCGAATGTCGGAACCGTGAAGGGCCGGAAACCGTGTACGAGTCGCGGATGGTTTGGTTATTGCCGGCTTCTTTTGAGGGAGATGATGTTGCTGTGGCAGTGGCTTTAGGAACCGAGGATGTGGGAGGTGCGTCAGCAGGAGCAGTTGGAGAGCTAGGAAACGCGCAATGCAATGGCGTCAAGCACTACGCGGAAGTACCAGGAGCTGGGACACCACCACACTGGAGTGAAAGGGGTGGCACGCGCGGTCCCAGGGCTTAATTGGGGGGTGGTCTCTTCTCTGGGCGGTCCGACGGCTCGTTCATGCAGGTCGCCTGCAGTGGTTGCGGTTAGTGTGTTCCGCCCCGCATTTTGCCGGTCCAGATCGGGACACCTCGATAATCGGCGCTGTTGGCCAATGCCGGTGGAGTTTGTCTTCCTGGCCGTCTTTAACAGCTTAGCGGTCTAGGGGCTTCTTAGTATGGAACACCAAAGGCTAATGTCTTTCGGTCTTGTTGCCGTATAAATATCAGTTTCACCTACGTGCACCCAGTCACTTGTAAGATTGCAAATGATTGCCTACGCGCCATAGATTCAGGTCGATGAGGTCAATAGCTGTGGACACAACCCCTGATCGTCCCCAATCGCTATCAAATAAGGCTTGCATCCATGTTCTCAAGGTAGCAAGGCAACAGGTATGGACATGCTGTGTAGAGGCCGGGAACACAAAACACATCCAACGTGTGACTACTAAGGCATCGCTTCCAACACCGGAGAGAGGTCCACTCCATTATCATGGACAAACAAATGGTTTAGCTCTATAGTAGAGATCCGTATCCCGTGATAATACAGACTTTTTACAGGCACTATCATACAACCCCCCTCCCGACGATTTACTCGCTCTTGGCCTCTCCCTCGGCCTTCATCTCGCCCTCCTTACCCTCGTCCTCCAACTGCGTCCTCCGTCCCTCCAGCGTCAGCCACAGGCTCTTGCTTCCGCCCTCGAGAGCCGTGGTGAGACCCAGGCCGGCGCTCTGGAGCAGGTACACGAGCTGCGCCCGCAGACCGTCGAGGCCGCCCTCGATTCCGCCAACCCACTTGACGCCGTCGACGTCGAACACGTTGCCCTCGACCCGCCCGCCGATGAGCAGCAGCTTCTGCAGCGCGCTCTGGCACGGCGGCTCATAGTAGCCGGGGCTCTTCTTGCGCGTCGGCGCGGGGAACTGGGGCTGGCTGGGGGCGAGGATCCGTAGAGCCGCCGCGAGGTGGGCAGGCGAGACGGCGGGGAAAACGAGCGCGGCAGTCGGACCGCACAGTAGCGGCGAGATCTGCGCGTAGGCCGAGTCGGCGGGGGGCTCGAAGTCCTTCATGGCCTCGTACGCGGCCGCACTTAGGTCGTGCACGACGGGGCCCTTGGTGCTCGTCTGCACGCCGGGCTTGGCCTTGGCGGCCTCGGGGTCATAGAACTCGACCAGCTTCAGGGCGACGCTGAACATGCGGGTGCGCAGGACCTGGAGGTGGACGTCTTGCCCGTCGACGGGCGCGCCCTCGGGGGTGGCAGCGGCTAGGGCCGCGTTAAGCTCTCGGCGTAGGGCAGACCACTCATCGGCCGTGATGTTGCTGTGCTGGAAGAAGAGGATCAGGGGCGTTGTGCGGAGGAGCGAGGTGTAGGTTCGGATGAGCTGCGACTTGCGCGTTTCGGGAGGGCGCGCCGAGGGCGGCTTCGTCGGCGGGACGAAGTCGGCGGGCAGACGGAGGGACGGGTGGCTCGAGGCAGCCGGGGCAGCCAGGCGCGCAGTCGAGGTGGTGAGGTATCGTGCCATGGGGTGGGAAGAGGTCGACGACGACGACGCCAGCCTGCGCAGGGCGCGCGCTGCCTGTTGTGGTAACCGAGGCGGCATGCTGTGATGGCCTGTCAGTCGTTTTTCGAGTGTCACCAGAGAAGGTGTTTTGAGAGGTATCGTACGTGTGTGGTGAGCAGGGGATGTCCGTCTGCCAGAGTCCTGCTGCGTAATGGGAGGGAAGGGATGCGCACCTGGAGATGGAAAAAGTTGATGGAGCTTCCCGAGCTTCAATCGGGACAAATTTCATGTGGTCCGTGCACACTTGACAATACTCATCGGCCAATCACACGCACCCATTTGATCGTCTTCTCTCTCGGCGCAAAAGCCCATACGCTATTCTTCTGTCAAACTGAACGAAAGAGTATATCTTACAAATTCCTAACCCAAGCCATCCGCAGACTCGCCAAGCATCCTCTCGAAGCAACGCTACGGACACTGTTCAATGAATATGGTGGGCCATCCAATACCCTTGCAGGAAAGCCAACCGCCTGTCACGGTGCCAAGAGCATTTCTATGAAACGACGCAGGTAGTTGACCACGAGCCCAGCCCGGCCCAGCCTAGCATTACCTCTTCCTCTGTCGTAGGACTTTAGCAGCTTGAGCCTGGATTCTCATCATACCGTCGCTGTCGTAGGGCATATTGACGTATGCTCCAATCGCTATGAAGCTCTTCTTCTCCTCTGCCGTCATGTGGTTCATGCCGTCGAACGCGGCCCCTGGGTTCATCATGGTTTGGAAGATCTCGGGTGTCATGGGGCCCGGCGCCATTGGGTCTATCTTCATAATGTCGCCAAAGATTTCCTCGCACTTGTCGTAGAACATCTCGATGTCTGCCTCGGGTATGCCGCTGTACAATAGCCACGCCGTCTCCAGCTCACGGTACTCGTCCGCCGAGTGCGTTGTGCAGATGCAATAGTGCTTCGCCACCCGCCGGCCGAGAAGCGCGACCGAGTCGAAGGGCTCCCGCTTGCCGTATTTGACAAGTCGGTCAATCCAGAGAGCCGTCAGGCGGAGCGCTTCGGAGCCGGGGGGGAGTTTCTTGTGCTGCTCGACGAGGTCGTCTCTGATGATGATGTCGTAGGTGGAGCGGCTCATCCAGATGTTCTTGTAGAGATCACACTCCTCCTGGCTGCTGGTCACACCAATACTGAACTCGTGGGAGTACGGGTTCGGGTCTTGGACGAGGTACTGGCGGTAGATATCCTCCTGGCGGATGCGGTCGGTGATGTCCTTAAAGATGATGTCTGAGACGGCCATGATTCCGCGGGCCTTCTCGTTCCACTTGTCCTCCTTGAGGCACGCCACCTGCCATGGGCCCTTGAGATTCGGGCAGAATTTGGCAAAGTACGTCTTGATACAATCCGCCCAGGTGCGCGACACCGTGTCACGGCAAGTGACGAGGCCCTTCTGTTCGGGCGGGTACCAATGAGGCTCCATGTTCTTTATGACTGTCGACGAGACGCAGGTCACGTGTCTCGATTCTATGAAGGCGGTGAAGGGCAGGACAACGTCAGCGAAACCGAACTTGTCGCTAAGCAAGTCAATGACGAAGACGTCGCCGGGTGTGGAGCCTTTGAGACGACAGGTGAGCACCGGGTGAGGCCAGAACATGGGGTCCTTTCCCTTTGCGATCTGGATCTGGAGCCCCTCGCGACAGGTGTCGCTCGCGAGGGCCGAGATACTCGTTGCGTTGCGGACGAAGACCTCTATCTCGACGATCATATCGCAATGCGCTACAAAGTTGGCTGTTAAAAGTTGCATATTCAGGGCAGGGGAGCAGTCGATACTCACGGCCGAGAATCTTCTCAATCATGGGCTGCAGATGGTAGTAGATGTTGTTGCCAGCGTCCCAGGCCAACACCTTGCGAACATCGGCGGTCGGTCTGTGCGACAGGAACGACTGGTCAAGGGGAAAGACCTGTTGCCCGGTCCAGTGACCGGCACCGTACGCTCCTAGAGACACGGCGGTGCGTGGAACGCCGCTGCGGTCGAATTTGTCCTTTTTCTCCGCGCCGCGGAGCTCGACGCCGACACAGTCGACGGCGAAGCCCGAGTACGTTGCGGCCATGAACTTGGCCGCGACACCCTTGAAGAGGAAGGCGGCGCGGAGGAAGTGCTTGCGTCGCTGGCAGTCGGGGAAGTGCTTGGCCCAATCCTCTTTCTGGCACTCCTTGGAGCAGTACATGCGGCGGAGGCCCGGGTACCAGCTCACGTAGCAGCCCGAGCAGTAGAACATGCAGTTCTTCGGCGGGGCGCCGGGGCCGCCGCGTTCCACGTCGCACCTAGCACACTTATTGCTACGTAGGGCCTCTTTCATCTCACTGGCGCGCGCCAGGATCCTCCGAGTCTCGAGGTCAGCGTCCGCATCCCGTCTGCCGCGGTGGATCCAGCGGGCATACTTGAGCCAGTCATTTCGGTTGACGTACGCCTCACCTGGGCAGGGCTCGCCCTCGTTGCTGACACTGCACTTGTGGCCAGGGACGACGTCGATGCAATCCTTATCGATTGGCACGATGTGGGCGGCGGCGAGCTGGCCAAGGAGCTGAGTGAAGGCGCAGCGGATGGACAGGTCGGAGCGCTCCCACACGGAGAAGGCGAAGCGGGCGGCCCACCAGTAATTGTGGGCGTTGGGGTCATTCGTGTTGTCGAGTATGCCCTCGAGAGAGGAATTGGCGTAGGGCCAGAGGGCGAGGACGAGGCGGCGGTCGTGTTGGGCTGCAGCACCGGGGTTCTTAAAACCGCCGTCGTCATCGGCAACGCTGGGGAGGGCCGCGAAGAGCCGGTCGACGGGGTCGCCGGGCATGCAATCGTAACGCCGGGCGCGGTCGAAGTGCGGGGGAAGTTCATCTTGCCAGAGTATGTAGTCGAGCTCGCGTAGGCTCCTCTTAGTATTTTCGGTGAGCTTTTTGGGGTCTCGGTTTTGCTGAGAGGGGAGTCAGTAGAGAGAAGCGGGACTGGATGGAATCGAGGGGTGGGGTGAAATCAAAGAGTAGGAATCAGGATGACGGTACCGTGGATCCAGAGACGTCGATTAGGCGGAGGAGGTGCTCTCTGCCGGTCGACGGGAAGAAGGATCGTTTCGGTGAGCCGTAGAGGCCCTGGTGAGCCATGTCGGCTTCTCTTAAGATGCGGTCGATGGGGGATTCACGCTTCAGGGTGAGAGTCCAAGGAAAATTGAATGCAAGAGTAACGAATGAAATAAGATGAGTTAGCGGATAAAGGCAGGCGTTTACCGCGTGGATAGTAAAGGAGAATAAATCGCTTCTGGTGTGATGTGTCTTCGTCTGGCTGACAGCGAGGTCGAGGATGTTGACGAGACCGTCGTCGGCCTGCGCGGTGAAGGTGGGGGCGAAGGAGGAAAGAGCCTCGGGGACGCCCTCTCCCTGGGCCAAGATGGCAGCTGTTGCCTCATTTGCATCCGACGCAGCATCCATCTTGGGCTAGTGGTATTCTGCGGTGTTTCCGAGGCCAGGTATGGGCGAGTATGGCAAGCTTTTGAGTAGGTTTTTTTTTTTTCTACAACAGAAGATGGATTGTATTCAACTCTTGGATTTATATAAATTGCCAGTCAAAGAAGTTAGTCTACTGAGCCCGTGATCCTGGGTAAGTGAGCCGGGTATTGACCAGACAGTACATAATACTTGGGACAAGAGAAAAGTGAGGGTCTTAGTGACTGTGAGCCTGGAGGCGGGATGCAGAAATTACTGGAACTGAATAGGCAGGCCTTATGTTCCTTTTTTCGTTCCTGCTTTATCCTTTCAAGTGTTTATCTGCGCTTTTGATTCCATTGAAATCGGATCTCACATATCCAGATACTTTTGGTAAAACTCAGACGATGATGTATTGACGCTTCGAGAACATAGACAACTGTGAAAGAAAGGACAAACCATCCACAAAGGTGCGAGTGACAGAGAATGACATTTCAATAAGAGGTCACAGCAAGTGCGTAAATACAGTTGCTCCAAGGGTCGCTGGCGATGAGACTAAGTTGGAGGGGGGGGGCAATATTGGTCAACTAAAACGATGTTGCGATCTTTTGCTCTAATTTCTAGCAACTGCTTGAATCCTGACCATTGTCGTTGCCCAAAGCTCTGGCCACCAAGAACCTCAACCGACTAGTCTATACGAAGCACATCCATCAAGTATTTATCTGTGTCTAGGTCATCCTAATCCAGGAACTCGTCCTCTCGAAGCTCGAAGTGCGGGTCCAATGCCCTCGATGTCGAATTGCGGGCATTAAGGCCCTCCACAACCGTCCGACAAAAGACAGGAATACTCCAATGGAATCGACAGAGTGCTCTCCAAACCATTCCGAGGCTTTCCCTGCAGTCGTACAAGAACGAACCCTCCACAAGAGCCATTCATACCTCTAATTCATCACCGTCTTTCCACCATCCTGTGTCAGCCGGGAGCGGACCTTGACCAGGAGAGGCCGGTGCGCCAGTCGCTGAATAGCGGCCACCGCGTCATTCTTCTGCTCCCCCAGTCCAATGATGGCACTGGGCGCGAACACCAGGGCCTGTCCTGTCTGCAGAGACACAATCTTGGCAAACAGCTCGCCGGCCGCATTCTTATCCCCAACTACAACAGGGCTAACCTCCCCACCCGAATCCTGCTGCTCCGGCATGGCGCCTAAGACGGACGAGGCACCCGCGAGATGGCCGCGCAACGTGTGCAGCCAGTCTGGCGAGGTGAACCGGTGAACTACCGTCATGGAGCACAGGTCCAGGAGCTTTGTCGACACAGTGGGCTCCTGCGTCGAGATGAAGACGCGGACGCCGAGGTGGCGCTGCAGGCGTATTGTGCTCAGCAACGAGTTGGTCAGGGCCTTGCTCTCGCTCGACTCTTGCATATACTTGTGCGCCTCGTCGAGCGCGACGACCCTGCCTATCCGCGACTTCTTCTCCAAGAAGAGCGAGAGGCAGATGTTGAAGAGCAAGCACGCCATCTCCGCAGTGATGCAGGGGCAGGAAAGGTCGACGATGGTGAGCTGGCCGGCCTTGCGAGTCGCGTCAGTAGAGCCTCAAATTGTGAATAAAACCGAAAGGGGGGGGGGGAAGCTCACCTTGGGTTCCCAATCGATAGGTTTCTCCTTATTTTTGCCATCGATCATGAAGCTTTCCAGCGTCTCTAGGCGCTGGTTCAAGGGGGCCTGCTGCATCGGGGTGAGATCCGTCTGGGCCAACTTCTGTTTGAAAGAGCGGTAGCTGAACGGCAGACCTTTATTCTGTTGCTCTAGGCGCATGTCTCGGAGGATGCGGGTCACGACGTGAAGGTAGAGCGGCATGTTGCCGTCTCCGACAGCCATGAGGTGAAGCATTCTTTGGGTGTTGAGGTCCTGGTCGCTCAGCCTGAGAGGCTCGACCTTGACGCGTGAAATATCTCTGTAGATTTCCTGTAAGGATAACACGGCGTCAGAAGAACACAAATTTCCGTATGTGAGTGACAAGGGCCAAGGCTGTGTAGGGTAATTACCCGGACTGTGCAAACGTTGGTGGGAGCGCATAGGACTCGGACGGAAGCTTTGCTGTTGGAGGCCAGGAACGCCGCCTCGCACGGGAGACCGCCAGAGTCGGAGACGAAGCTGTCAAAGTGAAAGACGATGCCAGCGAGGGGCTGCGGCAGCTTTCCGAGGCTGCTGGGTATGAGGCAGTTCTCTAGGAGACACGCGAGGGTGTTGCTCTTGCCCGAGCCCTGGCTGCCGCAGATAAAGACGCTCGAGGGGCAGGTGACGTTGTGGAACAGCCGCGAGGACTGCGTGAGCAAGCCGTTCTCGGACATGCTGCCGCCAAACAAGCCGAACTGCGAGGGGGGGGAGGCGTTGAGCAGAGAGATGGTGAGGAGCGGGCTAGACTTGACCTCGTCTTGCTTCTGGGCGGCGGCATCGAAGCTGAGATACTTCATGTGGATGGCAGCCTCGGCCGCGCCATCTTTTATCGCAACACCGGCCCCGTTCTCGGCCTTGGACACCAAGGGCGCTTGAATGTTCGAAAATGAGGAGGAAGGCAAGGCTTTGGTGGGTTCCTGGGTGAATACCGAGACACTGGATGCAGAACTGCTGTTACAAGAAGGATCGGGAGACGAGGCCGCTGACGATGCCGAGTCTACCCAGTGACCGAGAACATCTTTGTGCTGGGCGACGGCTTCCTTGTTTTTCAAACACCGACCACAGACTTCACACTCAAACAGAGGGTGAAAATGGCCTTTGTCGACCAAATGTTTGTTACGATGGGCGGGAAAACCCCATGTCTGTGAACAGGAGCCACATTTAAACGCCATCCTATTTAGATATCAGCATCGGAAAGAGACAATATCGCCACAAAACTCTGGGTGTACGGACGTACGTGTTGGACAGTGACTTTGCGCAACAACCGTCAGTGGTTTCCCCTTTTTCTCTCTCTCTTTTGTGATCTTTTTTTGCTTCGGGTTTGGGGTTGAAAATGAGTACAGAGGTAGGTAATACTTGTTTGTGTATTGGTCTGGAGCGGGGATAAAGGAACCCAAACTTATCATCTGCGGTTTGTTAGAATGGATATGCCCGGGGACCGGACTATATAGTATTTGATCTGTGAGTGTGCAGGACAACCCGGGGGGGGGACGGACAAGCTGCCCCGGCCGGTGCCTGCAATAACTTAACAGGGGCCTTTGCTGCAGGAGGCCAACCTATGTATTTTATTTCATACTGAGGTATGTTTGTTCCTACACATTCTTCCATCCCTGGACACAGAAAATTGCTTGGTGGTCATGTTAACGACCAATAGGCGGTTAATTGGAACGATACGAGCCTGTCTTGGCCGCAGGTTGGAGCCATTATGTCCTTTCCCACCATGTTAAGTAGCCATGCCTGTACCCTCCAGGCGTCCGCAGCAACATTGCCAGGAAAACAGAAATAGAATTGGATCGGCATAAGAGGTCCCACAATTCATCTGATTCCTACTGCTGTCCGTGAAGGCTCAGCAAAGTAATCCTTTAGATGGCATCTCGGGGTAAAACAAAGGGGGCAGCTACCCTCTGGTGCATGGGCAGGCTAATTGTGCCGGCACTGTTCAAAAAAAAAAAAAAAAAAGGGGAAAAAAAAAAAGATGGCAGTGTCATGCGGCCCTATCTAAGGAGGTCAGTTACCCTAGCCGCCCTTTGCCCTCTATTGCAACAGTCAGAATAAGCCAGTGTACGTACGTAGACAGACCCGGGTGGGGCTCTGTGTTGGGGGGGGTGGGACGGCCTCCAGCATGTGTCGCGGACACCAACTGAAATATCAGAACCAACCATTTTTGTTTGATGTATCACTATCCAGAAGATTCTGCCCTCATGCGGGGGCCGACCATCAGAGAGGGCGGATTTTCATTATACCAAGGGGAAGAAGTGTATTATCCACCGTTACGAGCTCCTTCGCGCAGGGCCGATTCTGGAGCCTTTGCGCCGGCCAGCCTGTGTTGTATGCGGCCTGCATTGCATGTTCCCATGATCCTATCAGCGAGGGCAGAGGAAGTAACGGCTGGTCATTTAAAGCAGTGGCCAGGAAAGTAGGATACTGAGGCTGAAACCATGCGAACGGAGGATGTTCCGGCGGGGCCCGTCAGTGGAGGCAGGCACGGGGTTCTTGAGCTTCACACTAGGTATCCCCGTATCCTCGGCATCTCTCCCGTATCACAACCCCGCAATCGCTGCCGACCCCACTGTTCCGGCCCCACCAGAATCCTGGATGGCGCATGCGGTTGGCCTCCGATAGAGCAACAGCGTGGAGGAAGCCCCACCAGGTAGTAGCGCGCCACCATCATTATTTCCAGGCAGAAATGAGTCTTGAAGCCATGGCTGAATGTTTGCCTTTATCGACAAGGTAGGTGACGTATCCTTGCCTTTTGGGTTATTTGTATACGAAGACGGCGCTACACTTGATTCCTGCCCCCCATTCCGTCCGCCATATGGCTTCCCATGTCCTGCAACGCGACACGCATCCAGGTGGGTAGCACCCGAAACCACACTTTCGCCAAGGCAAAGGCCGGCATATAGGCGTTTTGACTATGATAAAAAGAGACCAAGTCAGTTGCCCGGAGCTAACCTGTCTACAGAATTCGCCGCAAGAACCAATTGAAACGTACCTTTGGCCTGTGGCGAGAATGTCAAACGCTTTCTGAGCCACCTCGTCCGGGTCGAGGATGGGCGCCAAGAAAGTGTCGGGGGCGTCCAGATTCTGGAACATCGCCGTCCCGATGGTCGCGGGGTAGATCGCGCTGACGGCCACGGCCGGGTTTCCGTGCCTGTGCTTCAGCTCGGTGTGGAGGCCTTCCACCAGCGAGCCGACGGCGGCCTTCGAGGCCGAGTAGTCCGACATGCCGGCAATCGTCAGGAAGGCCGTCGAGGACGCGGTGACGAGCACGTGGCCGCGGTTGCTCGCGATCATGGCCGGGAGGAACGCGCGGACGGTCCACAGGAGGCCGAGCACGTTGACGTTGAAGGTCGACCGGAGATCGTCGTCGGTGGCGGCCAGGAGTGCATTCCCGCGGACGATACCGGCGTTGGCAACGAGGATGGACGCATGGCCGTGTCGGTCCCGGACGGCCTTGGCTGCTGCACGGACATCGTCGCTTGAGCTGATGTCGCACTGGATGTGCGACGTCCTGGGGCCGGTGTTATAGCTGAGGGGTGCCGTGTCGAGCACAACGACCGTGGCGCCGGCGGCCTCCAATTTGCGGACGAGTTTGGCGCCAATGCCTGTGGATCCTTTCGTCCGCGCCTGTAATTCAGTAACAAGATCTCCGAAAGCATCGAGGGGTGATGGGGCTTCTCTGTTGGCCTACCTCCGGTGACGACGATGACCTCTCGCGAGAAGTCTGGCTCCGCCTTGGGCGCCGGGTTCAGTGCCCTGTGGTTCAGGAAACGGTTCAGCGACA
Organism: Colletotrichum navitas; assembly: GCF_030913465.1. Lineage (NCBI taxonomy): Eukaryota > Fungi > Ascomycota > Sordariomycetes > Glomerellales > Glomerellaceae > Colletotrichum > Colletotrichum navitas. The sequence continues at coordinate 86,977 of NW_026850649.1, forward strand.
GGACCCAGGCAAACGCGACGCACCACAGCGCCCATCGCATATTGCCGGACGACGGCCCGACCCATCTCGTGGACCTAAGATCGGCCCCCAGCTCGATTGGGCTGGGTTCAATTCCCGACAGGACTAGTCCGCAAGGCACCAAAAACGAGACTACAGGGTGGAGGATGGTGACACTGAGTAGTCGAAGCAAGACATCCACGGTGAATCTCTTCATTTTTTTTTGGTCGGTTGAAGCACTTGGATTTCGACCCAGACGGCAAAATGGGGCGGACGTCATGATAAATCTTATTTCGCCTCTGCTTGCTGAGCTAAGCCGAGGACAAAGGCGGATGCAGACGGGCTCGCTGACATCCATAATATGCATCGCAGAAATCACGCCGCATTATGACGCGAGGTGCCACGGTCCTCCTGCCAGAGTTCGGAGGAGGCCCCGGATTAGCGACCGCGCATCCGATGTATCTGGAGAGGCTCGATCGCAGGGAAACATAGGGGAGCTCATACCAACCCTTGAGCATCCGAGCTGACAACGAAAACAAACACCTGGTATTTTTTTCTATCTCTATCTACGCCGGCAGATGAAATACCGGCAGCAGAGCCCCTCGATATCGAAAAGACTAGCAAGGGTTCGCTCACGAGTCAGCTTCGAGTTCAAGGGCCTCGACCCATTCCTTTTCATCATCAGCAATGCAAGCAGGACAGAAAAAAGGGGTCTCCTGTTGAACGTCAGGAGTGCTAGCCTGTGGGAGAGTACCTCCCGCGGCGGTAACCTCCTGCTCACGACGTTCCGCGTCCAGCGCCAACTCTTCAGTTCGGCGGGAGCGGGCTTCGTAGCTGGCTATGAGTTTTTGAACGCGGCAGTGACCTACTGATCCGGCACGTTGGGCGGTGAACTTACCATCTTTGGACTGAGCGTACACGTCAGGAGACCCAACGGTGTTGCTGCGAACTGGTTGGGATTGGTCGCCTGTAGTCTTCGTCTCACTAGGAGTTGATTTCTCGGGAGAAGGGTTGTCTGTAGTCTTCGGCTCGCCAGGAATCGGCTCCTCGGGCGAAGAGTCGGAAAAGTCGGCCGGGGCATCGGAGGGGCGGTTGTCTTCAAGCTGCTGGAAGACGCGCTCGGCATAGGCGGCAGCGGTAGAGCATTTCTCAGAGTGTCGAGACATGCTTGAGACGTTGCAGGAGTTCTTGGGAAAAGGAAAAAGGGAAAATGGCTTAATGAGGATCCTTACACTGGAAATGAAGTGATGGTGAAGCTAGCCATAACGGTGTTGTTGGAGGTGGTCCAATCATATATACACTTAAAACTACTTTGAGAAATCACGATATCAACAACAGATGTGACAGGTCTGTCATGTGCTTTTGTGTTAGATCAAGCATGTAAGAAGAATGTTGCTCTGCTACGGCACTTCATTCTCTGAACAAAGCATTGCTTCAAGGGACTTTGTCAGTTAACCGTGCATTCCATGTTCGGATATATAGACGTCAGACAATGAATCTTGCATCGACCATTGTTCGTTCTATCCATGACTTGCTTCTTATGAACAATGCTCAGATGGCTGTACCATCCCCTCTACCATTCCAGAAGCGACTATCAGCTTCGTTAAACGGCCCAGTAAAAGCCAAAAGTGCCATTTTTACACAAGGCTTTTACATGATTCGGAAGCCGTCCTTTATATACGATGACTCCTAGATATGTTTTGACCCACTCCATTCTAGCTTCTGGAAAAATGTGCCCGAGAACTAAGGACCTAAGAAAGCGGGAATAGAACAGAAGGCGAATAGTCTGGAGTATGCTGGAGGACCTATGGCATTCTTAATAAGGGTCTTCGTCTCTTGATCTGTACCTTTCGGTTGCGTGCAGAACTTTCTTGTAGACACAATAAGCGACTTTTGGCATATTCAAGCCAATTTAAGCCTAGCTAATAGAGTCATTGTATGAAATCAGAGACACAGACCAGCCCTTTTTACTCTCCCAAGTTATACTTTGACTGTGTGCGGGACACAAGGAGACCTCTACCCGAATCCACAGCAAAAGTAGCACAAATTGAGCAGCAACACAAGCCTGTCGGTAACCAGAACCTGCCAGCAAGTATAAAAGTGCTGTCATTGTAAGACAGAGCAACCAGCCACTTCCCTATCCAAAAGTAAAGACCTGATGATCAACACCGTCCACTGCAGCCACCGCTAAGCTATAACGGCGTTGGCGGACAGGTCAGGCTGACTCAAATAGACCATGCAAAAAAGAGTATTAGCTGCTTCGGCAGGACGTTATAGTTACGGAGTGTGCCTAGCATAGTCAAAATTAGTTGATCCTTTTGCGAAAGAGCCTACGCTAGAGCTGGAACTAGCGTTGCCGGTCTTTACCCATTCGAAACCAAGCTATGCCATGCACGATGAAACTGCTCACAATATTAGACGCTGGTTCTGTTCTGACATGATTGAAAGTACGCCAAAGAACAGGACTCTAATGGGTAAGGAAGCAAGAATAGAGAAAACCTATTAAGACGACCCCTGTACATAGTAAAGGAACTGCTGCCTGGTCGAACTTCTCGACATGTAATATGTCTTTCCCTCACTGTAGCCGACATGCCGTAAAGGCAACTGTGAATTACACTGCTGACAGCCAAGCCCCAACCCCCTGTTAGCGGAGACTTCACAAGCGAGATAGCGGTTGCTAAAACCTGTGAATGGTCAGCCTTGCCAGGAAAACGCAGCATACGACACTGATATGCTGTTTTGGGCTGCGTGGCGTGCATTAGCGATCTCACTACACGCTTTCATCCGCTATAAGTTTGTCCCTTTTTGACTTAGCCTTTCAGCATGGCGCTCAGCTGCACCGAGTCGGGCCACACAGCGAGCCAGTCTTGACGCTCGGGATAAGAAAAGAAGCTGCGGCTGTAGACCAGCCTTCGATGCCAAGAACTGGTGCCTGTGGATGTTCATGTAGGGGACCTCGCCCTTAAGAATGCACTCATATCCGGCCGAGATCCCGGCCCTGGCTGCCTTGGTTCTTCGCTCCCCAAATCCTTCCCATACCGATCTGCGACATTTTCCATAATTTCTGCTTGAAGTAAAAGCCACGATTTAGGTTTCCACCAGTTGGTTGTCCATTTCGCCATGGGTTCCAACTACTTGGAGGAGATGGACCGCTGGGTTCCAGGGGAGGATGCCTCGGGCTCTAAAAACCTGACCTGGGATCAGCTTGACTTCAACCGGAACTGCTCTCACTGGGGGCACTGGCTGTCATCCATGCTTCAAGCAGATTCCTGGAACCCCAAGGAAACCATCGGTATGAGCCTTCCATCAGCAATGTTATACTATGCGGGCGCCATGCCTGATGGCTATCACACAACGTATGATGAGGTTGCCAAGTGGTTCGCCTACAACATGTATCATACTCCTTTTCCTGAAAACTCCACCGATCCCGAATACTATTTCTTCAGCGAACGGTTCAACAACACTGTCTTGTTCGGCCCAAAGCCACACTGCCCGGCAGAGTACTGCAAGGCTGTTGGGTACACCGGAAACCAGGACCTATGTGGTATTGGAGTAGGTGTCTAGGAACGAGGACGATCAAGCACCGTACACTGACTTGTACTAGGTGGTCGTCTCATACTACCTGGAAGGTGTCTTGGCGACAATGTATCTCCTGGCCTTCACTGTCCACCAAATGCGACAACATATACATAGTCATGTCTACAAGAAACCCCGGCCAGTACACAAACAAGGATTTAGAACCAGAATATTCGATGCGTTCCGCGGATCCTTGGATATATTTCTGGGCGGCGCCATGCTGATCTCGGTGGCCATGCTGGGTGCGTCTGTCTACGCCGGAGCAACCAATGTCAAAGAGAGAACGGGAGCGAACCCTGACCTCCCATCGCCGGACTCCATCTACGAAACAGCCCTATCCCTGATCGCTTCAAATTATTCCGTCTTTCCGGTCATGCTGCTATATGCGCTGGCCAAGCACGATGGCCATCGGAAGTGGCTGCACCGGTCGGTCCTCTTTCTTCTCTGGGGGCTCAGCGTCACCGTCGTCTACCTTGCCCCGAGAGGCGAGCTCGATTACGACCTACGGAAAAGCGGCCAGAGGAATTTCGATTGCGACCAGCGCGGCTCGCACTATTGGCCAGTTGTGAAGGCTACGCAGTTCCTGGTTATCGCCCTGCCACTTCTGTGGCTTATCATCACGATCTTCCTCACTACTGGTTTCAAAATTCCGGGCATGGTCGACAAGCCGTGGGTTAGAAGATGGAGATCCATGTGGCGCCTGATGGTTGCGTGGATCAACATGCTTATCATGTGGGGGATCCTGGCCTACTTCACGTTCTTCCGGCAGAAAATCATCGATGCAGCCGATGGTCTTGACAAGAACGACAAGTGGACCTTTGGCCAGGTCATTGCCTTGGCGGCGTGGGCACCGATTCTCGCCGAGATTTTCTACATCCTGATTTGTAAGTTGAACGTAGCCATTCATAAATCCCAGTTCTCGATTGCAGTTATTAATGAGTCTGTTAGTTGGCTTGGAGGACGGCTTGACGGGCCATATGCCTGCCGGCTATCACGCTACGCACGTCGCCCAGTCAGACCCTAATATTGGGGTTCCTCTCCTCGATCAAGGTTTCGATACGAAGCATGCTTCGACGATTTCATCAGTCACAACATTGGCCTCTCCAGTAACCCCGATGCAAGCCCAGCCGACGATGTGGCAGCAGGGCCCTGGATATCAGCCAATTCACATGCAGCACCAGCAGCACCACCACCACCAACATGTACAACATCACCAAACCTGGGATGGATACTATCACACCGGGTGGTAGGTGAAGAGATGAGAACATGACGATATACAAATTGTGTCATCCTATTCTGATGACTGTGGTAACGTGTGTACTAATACGAAGTTGCAAGCCTGCCCGTTAGTAATTGTAGACAGCTAACTCATCTGTTATTGGACGGTGAATTATGGAGTGGTCTGGATTTCATAATAACATAATATTAGACTGAAGAAACTATGGAAATTTGTCAGTCAGTACCATAGCCAATGATATAAGACAAAAATTGCAAGCGCTTGCCGTAGAGGCCCAGGGTCGCGTCACTTTGTGAGTTGATGCTTAGCGGGTCTACAGTGTCCAATGGCTATGTACATCGCCCATCAAGTTGCAAGAATGCGCCACAGAAATCACCTGTTCCACAACTAACTCTTTGGCAATCCAAAAGCTTGGTTTATGTGTCGCAAAAAAACACATCAGTAGAACGCAGATGAATGGTGGCCGTTATACCTATTACATATAGCAAGTTTTACGCAACGGCGTCTCACGCCATTCTTATGCCTTCCTGAAATTACTTTCAACCTGTGACTTGACATGCTGCCAGGATGTTCAATGCATCAGTAGAGAGTTTGTCAGCACCCGTTCCCCTTTCCGAGACATCAATAAAGCCTCCAGCACTGGCAATCTGGTACTTTTCTAATGTGCATTTTTAGATGCCGGAAGGATAACCCCATGCGTGATTGACTTTAATGCAACCACGCATTGGGAAGAGCCGGAAGCTGTCCCCCTGTGGCTGGACGATCACTAGGCGCCTGAGGGCGCTGATCTGGCGTGGACTCATGTGACAAACGAGAACGAGATGGGACTCCGCAGACGGTTAGGTATCTGGTGCATATGGTGAGGATGACCCGAAACCGAGTCGATCATTGCGGAGCTCGTGGGTCTAGTTGGCAGCTTCGTTTGCAAGATAATCGGGCAGACGAGCTCCAGAAGTCGGACTTGTTCTCGGACGGTTGCTGCACGAATGCAAGCCCTGCTGAATACGAACCACCGAATGTTGCATGTATGGTGTCGTTGCTGCTTACTGCGGTAATAGCATTCCATAGCCACACTCCATCAGCTGCTCTCTTCCCGAAAAACATCGGATACTATTGACCTTTCAAGCCTTCCTCGGCGACTGTGCGGGGAAAAGATCAGGGTGGCGCAGGGTCCTAGGTATAGTATAACCTTGGGCTACACCCACCGCGGCGCCACTGGTAGCCCACTAAAGTAGACAGCAAGGGGCTTATGGTGGGCTTTCCTTGGCTCCAGAGGACCCCCCAATAATGTCTGTTTGGCTTGTTCAGAAGCTTTCAGAAACACATCAGGAGAAGCTACGTGGCAGGGGTCCGAGGGTGCCCAGACATGGACGCGTCTGTCTACACACTAAGAGCCTTGCCGATATCCGGGCAGTGCTTGCGGGGTGGGCCGTGAACCTTGACGCGGTGGCCCCGATTGGACCGAAAACAGCATACGCGCGGACGTTCCGAGTCGAGGCTTTCGTGAGCCTCCTCCTCCCCACCGTGGCGGTGTGAATATTGGTTAGCTATCACAAGCTTCGTAGACCCACAGCTAGAGGCTCAAACAAGTTTATATAACCTTCGCTTCCCCGCATATTCCGGGATGGAATTTCTGGCACATAATTCGAGACTTCACCAACGAGAAACACCCGATTCGAACTCATTACACACATCCTAATCTTCATCAATATGTTCAACCGCGGTAACTGGCAGGGTGGTTTTGGGCGAGGTGGCTACCACCAAGGGAGAGGAGGTTTCCAGCAGGGCGGAAACCCACAAGATGGTCCTCACAATGGTGAGGCCGACTCATACTACTCTTCTCAAGGAGGTCCCGAGCAGCAGGGATACGGCCAACCTCCCCAACACCAGCAGAATTTCTCGCCACCAGGCTACCAGAACCAGTACCAAGACAATTACAACCAGGGCTATCGAAATGATGGCCCGCCTGGCTCTGGCGGCCCGGGAGGCGAGGATGGCGAGCGTGGCCTTGCCGGTGCATTGGCTGGTGGTGCCGCTGGTGCTTTTGGAGGCCACAAGGTCGGCGGCAACATCGGCCACAGCAAGTCGAGCACCTTCATTGGTGCCGTTGCCGGCGCTTTCGCCGGCCACAAACTTCAAGATGGCGCGTCTGATTGGAAGCACAAGCGGGACGAGGAGAAGCATGAGCACAAGGACGACCACCACCAGTCTCATGAGCACCACCACCACAGCAGCCATAATGATGACAAGCCCCGCAGCGGCAACTATGCTGGTGGCTTCACAGGCTCATCCCGAGACATCCGCCTGGACACCCACGGAGACTACAACCTTCACGCTTCCTGCAGACGTCGGGACGGCGAATGGCAGAGCAGCACCATCAGCCTGAACCGAATTCTCGAGAACGACCAGGGTAGCTTCCGCTGGCGTAGCGGAGGCGGCCACAGCAGTGACTCGTCCTATACTGTCCAGCAGGGCGACACCCTCCGCAACATCGCTGCGAGATACAACGTCGGGTTCGAAGAGATCGCCAGGCACAACAACGTTTCCAACCCCGACCAGATCTGGCCCGGCCAGGTTCTCCAGATCCCAGGCCGTGGTGGCAGTGCGTCCGGTAACTTTGGGGCCTCCGCACGGGATGTGCGCCTGGTGCAGGGTGGCCAGATCCTCGAGGCTGAGCTGTCCAGGAACGGGCAATGGGTCCGCAGCTCCATCAACTTGGATGAGAGAATAGGAAACGACAACGGAACTCTGCACCTTGTTTAAAAGGAAACGCAGTAGCATGGAGTTAAAAAAGCGAATCTAGAATGAAAACTTAGCGAAGCTCAAGCTGTGAACGAGGTCATCATTTGACAAATGTATCTTGTGGAACAGTCATCTTTCGCCGTGATGCAATCAACGTGTCATGTAGCAGCTGAGTCAAGGTGAAGCAATAAATGACAACTTCCCCAGGATACCTTTCCCCTCGTAAGATGGCACTGGCACAATTGAAATTTCGTGAGCAACCACTGGTATGCTAGACATGTTAGTTTTTCCCGTAGTTCCGTCCTCGGTGGTGATATTGAACGTTACTGTGGTCTTATTCGTTGTGGCTAGAAGGTCGATAATGTTCCATGTTGGGCTCCTTCAACTGGAAAGGGATTAAAACCAGATGAGAGGCATTTTCCAAAGAGCTCATCTGATGCTGAGTTGAGGACACGGAATGTTTTGCTTCGCGTTGAGATCGCATACTGTTCACTGATACATGACTCTTCGAGGTGGCAAAAAAGAGAGAAATGACGAATTTTGTGTCAAATGATACTGGAAGCACTGGAGAAAGAAACTGACTAGGATTTGTATCTTCCAGGCCGTTGTTTCGCTATGACATGGCCCCGGCTACCTTCCATGTTTTGAAGGTCCTCAACAACAATGAAGCACAGCGATACCTCTATCTCCCATTCTGGGACTTAATCTATGGGAGTCAAGTTGGGCAGAGAGAACCCTCAAAGACAATTCCAATCAGAATAGTTAATCTCAACATTCTCCACGCCATCAACTAACATCGTTCAATCTTTGGCAACACAAACAAAGGAGATACCAAAGCCACAACAACACATCGATCCTCTCAAGCCAAGCTGAATCTCAAGCCGAAAGCTAGGACATAATGACTCGAGGCTGGCACTTTCGGCCAAACCAGTGAGCTTCAACCGGAGAGACATGTCGCATTCGTGAACGACCCCAAGCGAATAACCCTAGTAGGGCTTGGCCAACCTAGAGGTGTCAGGACCTCTACAGTCGTTTATACACAAAAGCTTTTCTTGTTCATATAGGAGGTTATTGGGAACACAAAAGGAGAGACATCCACCATGGCGGCATTGGAGAAATACCTGCACTTTAACAGGGCCGCAGCATTAGTCTGTCTTTCTAGGGACCAAGCCGATGTGTAAGAATATTTACGTCTAATGTCATGAAGCATTATCGTTACTAGCTTGAGGTTTTCTATGATGTATAAAGATCTGCCGAGTCTCATGACTGGCATCATGAGGAACTCAAAATCCTAAACACAAAGCCCCAATCCAGTTGATTAGTGCTTGAATGACAATATCTTAGATCAGTTGATGATACCGTCGTCCAGCATCTTGTTGAAGTTGTTTTCGTTAGGCCACATCTTCTCAGGACCCGGCATCGTCACCTCAGTAATAGCAGGCTTTTTCCAGCTGTCATACTGGATCCACGGGCTGTCCATGGTGTAACCACCAGGCAGCTTCATGACCGAGTCCGGAGCAGGCCCGGTGTAGTCGCTCGTAACGTTGAGATGGGCGCACTAAATCATTTTATGACTTGTTAGTATCCGTTTTGCTTACTGTACTGACGGGTCATTTCCCGCCTTATGGGTCTTGGGGCGTGATTTACCTGCAAAAAGAATTGTTTGGCCTTGTAAGGAGGGTGGGTGGCAATGTGCTCAATGCGCATCAGGTACTGGCCCTGAGGAATTTCGGCGGGAAGCTCGAACGTGAACTTGTTTTTGCCAAATGAGTTCCAGCCCTTGTCGGTGCCATCCCAGCCATCCTTGTAGCCGAGTTGGTACACCTTAAACCAATCGCCTATTTTCAAATGTTATTTTAATGAAAAAGGGAAATTTAAAAGCTGTATTGAACACCTACCAGAACCGTCGTAGTCGCTGACGTCGCCCGGGGCCTTGGACATGTGGATCTATTCAGAGGAAGTAAGTCAGCGACGGAGGACATTGCAGTGTAGAGCCATGATGATTGAAGATGCAACATACCGTAAGGGGTCCTGGGTGCTGAAGCTTCTGATGGATGTTGGTAGTGAAGCCGACAATGTCCTGTCCGGCTATGACGTTGGCTGCCTTGGTGCTCTTGGCGTGGTTTTCGGAGCCCTTGTTGCAGCGAATGTCGTTGCTCTGCAGGAACTTGCCGTCGTCCCACGAAGGTTCGAATCCATTGTCATGCTGACGAACGAAATCCCTGTTACTGATCTCTTTGTCGTTGAGCATGAGCTGCGGGAACAGGTAATGGCCCATCGACAGAGCGGGAAGCGCAAGGCAAACGAAGTTGGTGTTCTTCATGGTGAATTGAATTGGAAAGTCTTGCTTGTTGAGGGAGAACAAGAAATGGTGTCTTTGCAGAAGGTTGTCAAACTGACTTGCAGTGATGGAAGAAACGAAAGAAAGTGAGAGCAAGCTCTGTATGGTGAAAAGAATGTAGTGATGATGCGGTGATGGCGTGGAATGAAAGTAAGGCTATACAGGTCTTTTGTTATCCTTATATACGACGAAAGACAGGAGGACGGAATACGCCGCCAAGGTATTTCGTGAAGTCGCACAGGTGACAAACCCAGTGACTGTAGAGCATGATGAGTTCTGGTGTATTATTAGAAGCTTAACTGCTCCTTGGTATAGCCTAAGCCTAAGTTTCTTACCGCAACAGCGGATACCAATTTGTTTCTTCTCAAGTTGACACAAAATTAAAGAGTATATCGTTCTTCGCATGGCAACTGCGAGCGATTTGTCTCTCAGATAAAAAGAGTCTCCGTCCCCAGGGGCCTAGTCCGACGTGGTCGGGTTTGCCTTAAATGAGAATGTGGGGTCGATGTCACCAGGGGTTCGCGGTTGAGTGGTGTTGCAAAACGTACGCCAAGACTTGATAAGATTACGTGTGTAGCTATTCACAATGCATCGTTTTCCTCAAGCAGCGGTAGTGGGTCCCGCAGCTGCCAAAGTTTTATGTATATAAGCATCCAAGCCTATGTACCGTATCCTCTCAGTAGATTCGTACACCGCACTGACCACGGGCTGCTGGATAGGGGCTAGCAGGCTGGCAGAAACAGGGATCTAGAAGTGGCAAATGCAAGGGTTAGTCAACGTCAGCAGCAAGTTTGGTGGCAAGGGTTAGGGTTAGATGGCTAGGTGGGTGGCTAGGCTGGCTGACCGCCTTTCGAAATTGGCCTAGTAGGTGGTCTGTGCGGTGTACGAATCTGCTGAGAGGATACGGTATTCTATGAGTAACATCATAACGTTGAAACCCAGTGGCCATAGACTTGTCCGCAATACTAGCGTGTAGATAAACTGATAACTACCCTGGGCCCGTCCCTGCCATGTGAGCTGCATATGACTGATTTATACAATTGTTCAAAGTCTCAAAGTCTTTGGAGTATAGGGAATTTCTATAACAATGAAACCCGATATCACTTTAACTGATGAGCACCCCAAGTCTTGTCGCAATGCGGTATATATATTGAGTGGGCAAGAGTGTCAAGTACTATTGCAGTATGGATACACTGAGTTATGCGAGCTGTGTTTTTGAGTTGGGATTCAAGGCCATCCATCAGAGCTTACTCTGACGCGGATGCACAAGCACCCCATAAGGGAATTGGTTGGTGGCACTCTTCATCATTACGTGTGCCATTCGGCTTCGCAACTTTGTCAATTGTAAGCATCAGTACTCAACACTTGGCGACTCTGATAGTGCATCCTTCATTCTATCAGATTGCGATCAGTGATATCTTGGAGGTCTATGCCAAGTTGGTTCGCAGCGGGCAAGTCTAGTTATTCAAGTTTTATCAATTGTTGCTTCAATCACGAAGCATTGCTCAGGTGTTCATATGACGTCCCATGACGTGGCTCGACCATTCTAGCGGCTCACTTCGCTCACCAAGTACCCTCAGGAACACTAGAGATGCAAGCAGATGTTGCGATTTTTCGGCAAACGGAGGGATGTTGGCATCATCCAAGAGCAGACGTCGGCCAAGGTACAAAGCCCCGCTGTAGTTGGCACCAACATGAGCGGCGACAGACTGCCGGCTTCCACAGTTTGGCGGTCCCAATTGGGCACATAACCACGCAATTCGGGTGACCTTCTTCAGACGTCTTCGTGGCTTGGGTGTGGCGACAATTTGGCAAACTGTATAGGGTTGGTGTGGCTCGGCATGGGCCAAAGTGATGCAACTGCTGTTATGGAGTGCATTGAGGCTCAGCATCGGCAAGCCACATCCGTGTTTATCGGGACAGTCTTCCTTTTCGCCGTAAACACATGGTGCATGTGCCAGTTAGCGACTCGGGCGTACTTGGGCACGGTTGAGAGTGACGTTGGTCAAGATGCTGCAGCGGGGGCCATTGCGCGGCCCCTAATGACATGAGCCAAGTTGGTTCCCCGTCTTTGTGCCGGCCCGAGTAGTTGGCGTCTTAGCGCTCTGTAGACGGGACGGGAATGACGCACGAAGACTTTGAAGCATTGTGCTGGGCTGACGAGTCTTGTCACCAGTTGAATCTATAAAGGTGGAATGTTTCTGCCCTGAAAGCAAGCAACTCTTACCAATGCAGAGTCACAGCCGATACAAGCAATCTCGAGTATTAGTATTCAAGAAAACCAGTTGTTGCTTGGACTAATACAATTTCTCGACCACTACCTACCTACACAACACACAACATCACAGTTGATTTCCCGTCATACCAAATCAGTATACCCTCCCAACTTGACTCAATTCGCACATATTACAACCACGCAAAATCACATCAACATCTAAACCACCACCATGTGCTTTGGCGGATCTAGACGCAGGACCTACTGCGGCGGCGGCGGCACGCTGGGCGGGCCCCGCCCAGCAGTTGTTCAAACCCACCACCATCACCACGGCGGTATGGGCGGCGGAATGATGGGCGGCGGCGGAATGATGGGCGGTTGCAGAACCGGCCCCCGGCCCGGTTTCGGCGGCGGCTTCGGCAGACACGGCATGGGCGGTGGAGGTATGATGGGCGGACGCAGACGCTGCTGAATGGCGCTTCCGTCAATGATTTACGATTGATGGTTGCGGGATGAATTATATGGGCGGGGTTTTGTATAACGCATGGCGGGCGATGCATTAATAGCTGTATGATTCTACGGAGAGAAGCGCCTGCATACAACATCTAATCACAATCGATGATATTGACACAGCCCTGGGAAGTCGGTATTTACGGGTAGTACTATCCTTTGACATTATGATGCGGGTAATGATAGGAAGACGTTTCTATGATTCTAGATGTGTCACGCAAAAGACGACGCCGTTAATTGCGGGCAGCACAACTAACGCCTTATATCACCTCGTGACAAGATGACTAGAGAGTTCGAGGAGTTGGGCGCTGAGCTTTTTGGCGTGCAGGTCATCCCCGACAGCCTCTCTATCTACCGTAAACACTCACTGACCACGGGCTGCTGGATAGGGGCTAGCGGGCTGGCAGAAATAGGGATCTATGTAGCAAATGCAGGGAGTCATTTACGTCAGCAGCAAGTTAGGTGGCGAGGGTTGGGGTTACATGGGTGGGTGTGTGGGTAGGCTGGTTAACCGCCGTACATGATAAGCTTAGTGGATAATAGTCTGTGCGCTTTGTGAATTTGACGAGTGCTTATGGTATAGGCACCTCCCAGTACTCCGTACCAGTGAAGGAAAGAAGGTACCTGGAAAAGTGACATTGCAGTGGAGAGACGCTTGAGATAAGCGAAGAACCGGTACGTATCGGTGGTTGCACAGCTTTGAGGCCTGTGCACTCATGGTATATTGGCAGCTGATTGGTCCATCAAACAGCACCCTCCCACCTCCACACCTCAGCCACCGTCCATGCGGGCGGCTCCATCGTAGTGGGTGACGTCAAACACGGCCCGTCATCGACCCTCAACTTCTCATATTCAAACTCTATCTCACCTACCCACCTACCGGGTCCTTTCAAAGGTCCAGGCCAGCATGAAAAGTGTCAAAGGGAACCCGGAGTCCCTGGTGGAAGGTCTCCAAAACGTTCAGATAGGCCAGGAAGCACCCGACAATGAAACGACTGGAGAAGACCAAGGAGTCCTCCCGGGCGATAATCGAAATCGGCCCGAAGCGACGCCAGTTGACTACGATACCATCATGACGGTCATCAACAGCGATGGGACTACTTCCTACTATACCAACACCGGCGAGTTGATCACAGACGAACCGCTGAGGCCCAGCGAAGCCACCAAAGCAGCAGTCACCAACAGCAACCGCGTAACTTCCCAGGGATCCCTCAATGTCCGATCCAAGAAGGCCGAGAGGATGAAGCGTAAGCTCCAGAAGAAGACCGCCAAGACGTCACGCCGCCAGCCGACTCATCTTCTCCATCTCCCCAATGAGATTCTAGTCGCCATCCTGATGCACATGCTTCCCAGCGATATCCACAAGGCCAGCCAGACTTGCCAAACACTCCGCCATCTCGTCAAACACAACGAGGCGCTCCTGTCACGCCACATCCTCTCCACGAGATATCCTGTCCTCGGAAGATGCTTCCGGCTACCCGTAAGCCTCAATGACATCGACCCCAAGCTCCATGCCGTCCTGCAGTACGACACCAGAATCGAGATGCTCGGTATCCACCGACGGTATCGCCATATCCCTCAACCCGACCCTTTCAAGGCCTGCACCTGTTTGACTTGTGTTCTGCGATGGCAGGCCCTCTTCACCATTGTTGACTTCAACCACTGGCAGCCGGACTTGGCTGCTGGTAACCCTATACCCGTCATCCCAAGAGGGGAAGAGCCTGAGTGGAACGAGAAGCTCAAGGAGAAGACGGCTTGCACTGTGCTTAGGGCCCTTGACTCCCCACTGGTCTACGCCCGCCTCCTCGAGATGCATCTCAAGAACACGTGCGCGTCTATCAAGCGTCAGACTGACAACAAAGGCAATCAGCGCCGCCACTTCACCATGCTTAAAGAGGAGGCTGAGTCTGGCACCGACCATTTCCTAGAGCGCGAGGGCCCCACCACCGCCGACATGCCCTTCCAGCGCGACGGCTACGACCTTCTCGAGGCCTATCTGCCCGGCCGGACGTGGCTCAAGAACGAGAAGAGGTGGGCGTATATGCCTGCAGATATCCACGACAGAGACCTGGCATGGGCTGCGACGAGGTGGAGCCCTGCCACCGACGATATTGCCACATCCCTCCGCCCGACCCCCTTAAGGCCAACACCTACATGATCTGTGTTTGCCAATGGCAAGCTCTCTTGACCATTATTAACTTCACCCACTGGCAGCCGGGCACTATCGGTAACTCCATCCCCGTCATCCCGTGAGGGAGTGAGCCCGAGCGGAACAAGAAGATCAAAGAGAAGACGGCTCGCATCATGCTTAGGGCCCCGAAAGACGACGCTGTCTTGGAGCCCATCGGGGATGAACGCCACTTCATGTGTAAACGAATCCGCAAGTACCGTAGCGTGGTTGCCGGCATGCTGTTATACTTCAGACATGTGTCTGGTCATAAACGCTATGCGGATATCTGGCTCAGACTGGGATGGCAGTCGAGAGTTTGGAATCTCGCTCAACAAGACGAGGCTATTGTTGCAAAAGAGGAGGGTGTTCCCCACAGAAGCTCGAAATCGATTTCATAGAATTCATTTCCAGGATCTTTTACGTAAAGCTTATGCTTGACGCTTTCTGTGTGAGCTCGATATGGCCAGCTATTCATTCGCGAGGTAAAGCTGGGGAGGTAGGCATTGGATGAACGAGCATTTGTGTAAGATGGTGGTTATGATTCTGAAAGCTGCTCTCCATCGAACGTTCGTTTGCGTCCAGTATCAAAGCCCAGTGTCCATCCTAATATGACCCCTCTACATCCGTCGGTTTACCTCGAACTTCTCCTTGAAGTTGATTATTGAAGTATTCCCAGCCAGAAAAACATACAAACAAACCCCTTGGTATCTTGACTCCTGTTGCCCGAATTCAAAGACTCCATCCCTCGACGTGTTTCCATGCCTACATCCACTTCTGCGAACCCTGCATTCCCATGTCCCTGTTCCAAAAACGCCCTCACATCTTTCTTCCTTAACCTGCAGTCGGGGGTTGGATGCGTCGGTGGTTTCGAGCCCTTCAGATGGAGCACGGGTCGGTGCCGTAGCGAAAGACCCAAACGGGAGATTGAGCGCCGCCAGGAGGGTAGACGGTCTTGATGGCCTGGCGGCACGACTCTGCCTGCGAGCGCCAACTTCCGAAGCGGATCTCGACGTGTCCCATTTCCTTGTTGAGAACATGGGTGATGATGTCGTCGATTTCGTATTCGAAATGGTTGCGGAACCACTGCAGAAGCGTACGGGGGTTGACGAACGAAGGGTCGCCCATGATGACAACAACCCTGGAGCGGTTGCCGCCAACATCTTCCTCGGCCTTCTTGGTGCGGTTCAAACAAACATGCGCAACATGGCCTCCAACGATCAGACGGCGTCGAGGGTTGCTGCAGTGAGCGTAGAATTTTTGAGCCGCCGCCAGTTCGAAAAAAACCAGCTTTGCTGCCGCCGTGACGTGGTCGCCGGTGGGAGGGCTGATGACACAGGCCCAGATCCGTCCTATGCCGTGGATCTGGCCCAGAAGCTGGCTGTGCGTCACGTTCGGCGGAAGGTTCGTGATCCAGAAAGCGACGTTCTGGCTGTCGGGAATAGGAGCTGACTGGTTACGCGGGATCGTAGCGTCACCCGCGTAATTAGGCGAAATTCCAAGCTGCGCCTTCAGCTCCCGCTGGCTATCAAGGTCCGGGTGATGGAATGGTCGAGTCACCGCGTTCATCGGGCGGAATATGCCAGCAGGAGCGAAGGAGACGGGACCCTGGCCAGCAACCGCACTTGCCATACTAACAGCATCACCAGCTGGCTGCGCTGAGCCAAAGCTAGCGACGGCAGCAGACGGTAGAGCCCCCACTGGCGCTTGACGGATGTTGCCGATGTGGGGGACCGAGCCGTTGCCTTGGAATGTGCCAATGGCCAGGTTGAAGCTCGGCGCCGGGATGGGCTGCCGTTGATGGGCGGCGAGTTGACTCGCGGCACCAGCGCTGTTGAAACCCACGTTGAAGATGTGGTGAGGAGCGCAGGTGAGGCCACGCCTGCCATTGGCTTGACTGGAGGCAGGCGCGCGACGGTCGAAGTTGTTGAGAGGAACAACGCCTTGAAAAGGTCCAGGGGCGATTGGCTCTCTGATAGGGCGTTGAACTTGACCGTCGTGGGTTCCGCCTCGAAGGTGAGGAGCAACCCAGCCATTCTTCGAGCCTGATGGCTTCGAACTGCCGATGGCGGGGTCGGGCTTGGTTTCGATTCTGGCTTCGATGTGGTGATTCGAAGTATGGTTGGGAGAGAATCGAGTGGTGGACGAGCCAGAAGAGGAAGAGGTATAAATACCCTGGGGTGCTTTACGCTTGTTCTTGCCCTCGTTGGCAATGGTCGTGGCGGCAGTACTACTTTCACCCTGTTTGGTTAAGTCGAGAGAGGCTTCAGGGATTCTATTAGCCGGGGAGTCACGGCTGCCCGCATCAGGGTTGCCGGCTTTGTGGGTGACGCTTGTGCCGTGCAACCAGGAATCGCTCGATCGAGAGTTAAGGGTAGATGACCGAGCATTGGGAGCAGTGGAATAGTCGCTAACGCCCTCAGCAAACTGAATGTTGGTGGTATCAACAGTTAGCTGTGAGAACTGCTGTACTGGCCCATCTATACGACCTTCTGCGCTAAGAGGTGGTTGAGCACCAGGCAGGTTATTGTAGTCATTGGTCTGGGCATCTTGGTCCATGATATGGTCACAAGATGTCATGTGGTTGTGACTTACAGCCGGAACTTGTGTGTGTCTGACATCAGGAGTAGATAGCAGAAGGTCGTGCTCAGAGTTGGAGCTGCCAGGAGCGGAGTTGGTATTTGCAGAGCGAAGATCATAGTCGTTGAGTAGCACACCGTTGTCACGGTTGCCATAAGTCATGGCGTTGTTGTTGGAGACCTGCTGTGCATGGGCACTGTCGACAGGAGAAGGAGGTCGATCAAGAGGAGCACCACCCTGAGGGGAAACACAAGTGGATTGAGTGCCGGCCATTGTGAGTATTGCTCATGTGATGAAAGAATCTTGTGAATGGTGTCAGTTGTTCCTGCCATTGCAAGCGTGTTAGAATTTGCACAATTTTTGTGGCTTTCAAACTGACAGACTTGCCTGTGGGGAAGGAACTGATTGGAAGACTTGAAAGGCCGGGTTCAATGGAGAGATCTTGTGATTGGCGTGGGGTATGAGATGAAAGATCTGCTAGACAAGGGTTAACTCTGGTCCAATTAATGCTGATATTGGAAGATCCAGGAGGCAAAGAATGGACCAAAGAGACGGCGGAGACTTGTTGGGATGGAGTGAGGGAAAAGAAGAAGTTGGACTGTTAGAGGGATTGAGGGCGTTTTATGCCAGATGAAGGAGGTAGGATAAGGAATTGAAGTAGCAGGGGTTTTGTGGGCAGAACAGGCCAGGCAGGCAGGTTCAGAGGTTGGAAGTCTAGGCAGATTAAAGGTAGTGGGCAGGTTCAGGCTCACCTCAGATTCAGGATTGCGCTTGACGTGATGGTTTGCGACGAATAGTTAGAGAAATCCTCTCTTGTGCAGTTGGGAAGAGCTTGGAAGACAGTTGCCTGGGTGTGGTCGTTAGTTGGAATAGTTGCTGTAGGCTCAAAGGATCTCATACCCAAGATTGGATGAAAGTGCGGAATAAAGAGGTGCGATACGTGAGGCCAGGGAAAAGGGTGAGGTTGGTTAAGCCTGAGGGCTGAGAATGGCAAGTGAGGCCGAGGCAACAGAGAGCAAATAGGTGGGTAGAATACAAGTCCTGGTGGAGCCGCTTCAAGGGAGGAGATAAAGGCAGAAGAGGCAGGTGCTGCAAGATTGATTGGTTGTGGAAGGAGTGGGTGAAGGAATGGGCTGGACTCGGTGAGTAATACTCACTCAGGTCAGAGACAGCTTTGATACTTTTGATGCTCCTCCCTCTTTGTCCTTGCCTGGGAAACTGGTCGCCTGGGTATTGTAAGAAGCAAGCGGCTCAAAATCCCGACATGAGGCAGAAGCAATGCTTGAAAGCAGAAGTGAGATCAGAGTGTTGTTGTGCGAGGTGAAGTAAAGCTTGATGTTGGAGTTCAGGTGAGAGAAGTGGCTAGACTGAAGGTGAAGTTGGGATAAGATGAGAGCGCTCTGGCAGGTAAACTCCTACCGCCAGCATGGATGCATGAAAGGGTGAAAGCGAAGCTTATATGGGAGGGTGTCAATCGGTCGGTTTGGTCACTCAGCTAGTAGAAAAGAAGAGTTGAGCGTATGCAAAGGAAGGTACACTGTCTAGCTGATATTACACTCTTGTTATTGACTTGATGGACCTACGTATACACTAGGTCAATTCACTAATAACACAGATAATTGATCGCAGCATGCTTGGGCCCACCTGTTCAAGTTTCAACTTATTGAAACTTTAGATATGAAAGTAGAAAGCACTCACTAATGTTAAGAGTGTTGAAGCTTAGGATAGAGAGTGAGACGTGTTAAGTCTTCTGACTTTCAGCTTTTCGAGAAGGAGAGGGATGTGATTGATTTGATATGCCCAGACAAGATCCCGATGAATTAAATAGCTTATTAGTCTAGCCGCAGAAAGCATATCGACATGGAACCTTGTACTTTGTATACACAACATCAGAGGTTATCAACTGGTGACATTTTCCATGCCAGGACTTCTTCACACGAAAGAGTCCAGACTCATGGATCTGAATGCAGCTTCCATAAAGCGCACACACAGCTGTGCCGGAACCATTGGTCGAATCGTTCATGACTCCATCTGTTCGTCTGATTATCAAGAGTAACACATTAAGAGCTATAACCTACACCAAAACGGGTCCTTTCTAGGTGTAATATGGTAGTTCATCTTCTAAGTTTACAAAAAGGCGAATATGCACCTTGCTTGTTGCCAGATCTCGGCTTTTTACCTACAGTGATCTCCTAGGGATTCACCCTACAGCAAGTCTTCGGCAAAGGCTGTCTATATCTTGCTTTTCATACGGACTCTGTTTCAGTGGAGCTTGATGAGGAACTTGCCTTAATCGACGACGGTAATTGGAGGTACATTATTATACCAAGACTTCGGCTCGGAGCAATTTGAGATTGTGACCTTTGGAGTAAAGCCACACAAGTGAAATCTGCAGCGGCTTGCTGGTCTCATGTTTCCCTTGTAGAATTTCAACACAAAAGCAGGACGAATAACAAATTTCAAAAGCTGTGTTTCGGAGGTGCTAGAGAGATCATGGTAGCATCGTCTTTTGATTGAAAAGCTATGGGCATTGTCTGCTTGATGCGACAACACTGATAAACAAAGCAGTTGATTGGCCGTTTCCAACTACCCAGATCAAATTTGAAAACACTAACAATACCGAGATGTGTCGGTTTCAATTTCATTGTTCTATAGAAACAAACCCCAAATTATCACCGGAAGCATCACGCCATGAACCGACATTTCAGTCATCCTCACCCAGAGAACAAGGAGGGGAGGGATGCATCAGTAAGGTCCTATGCAAAATGCAAATTTAGAGATGGATATTGCTAATTTAACCGTACAAATCTACAGAAGAACCCAGTAAGCTTTTACATATAGCAGAAAGGAGGCTTCTAATTGACATTTCAAGGCGGTCAAAATGGAACATCTCGCATGCATTATTGACGCTGCTGTGCATTCTATCGACTGACCAACCACAGTTTGACATAGACATAACCGTGGATGCCTCTAAACGCAGTTATAAAGGATTCACTGAAGATTTAGACGCTATCCGGGCATTTCGTTGTTTCACTGGAACCTGTTCCATCACAAACATGACATGGTGTTAGATAGGTCCAGGTAATCCGGACTCGGTTGACCTCACACGGCCCTGTAAGTCGTGCTCTGGAGCGAATATATGAAAACAATAATATACAAATCATGAAAAAAATTGAACAAAAACTGCCACGTATATGTTGAGGTTCTATATTTTCAAGAATCTGTTGTGGCTTTCAGAGTAGGTCTATTGACTCGCTGCTCTCTCACCTCCTTGCCTCCGACTCTCTGGGTGGTTTTGATTTGAGGGTAAAACGAGAAGGCAAGGGGAAAGTTGGGGGAGGGAAAGAAGAAGACGAAGGGGGAAAAAAAATGAAGTGAGCAGTTTGCAATTATTTTCCTTGGCGGTGACGTTCTTTAACAAAATCAGAGACCTGGCTCAACCCGGGTTTCGGCCGTATGACGGAAAGGCGGCCACCCCCGTCCCCCCCTTCCCCCCATTAAACCCTGGCTGGCCCCTTACGTCCCTCCGACTGCGGATCTTGTCCTCGTCGATTATATACCAAATATTTCGCACATAGGCCTTGCTTTCTGGTTTCGAATGATGTTTACGGTCACCGAATGAGACATCGTTTTCCCTTTTTGCCAGGAATTTGAGAAATGTGTCAAAATACGAGTGGAAATGTCGCCGAAAGCCAGGCATCATTCCACACAGGCTCCCCCTCTACCCGATCAAGTCAATCAGGTCGAGTTTGAGAAGCCCAGGTCTCAGATCAAAATGCCAGCCCGTCTCCTGGCAGGTGCAAGGGTCCAGTACTCGACGGGGAATCGGCTCCCTTGTCCCGAAGTTATCTCCTCGCCATGGCAAATGCTGTTCGGACGATCCGATCATCTGTCTCATCTAGGACCACTACCGTGGAATGGGGCAACACCCGCATAGCTCGAATGAGATTCCCAGATTCCCGATCTCTGTGCCAGGAATGATGAGTATGCAATCGGGGGTGTGTGTCCTACCTGGTAACTACGTGGACATGCGGGGGCCACTACTAGGAAAAAGCAATTTCTTGAAATCCTTTCTAACAGAAAGGGAAAAGATAAGAAACGAAAAATCAAGTTCACGGCCGTCTACTAGTCAACGACTTGTCATTTTTGAATTCCTCCTCATCACAATCGCCAGTGGACAACACCATGCAGCCATGGCATGCTTCTTTCTTAAGTCGCCATTCGAGAAGCATTCACAGACTCTGACATGATTCCAAGCCTCGTCAGGGGGCTCTTGGAGGGCAGAACGTTCTCGAATTATTCCTTTTCGCGTGTTCAAACCGGCCGATTTCTTTTCATCTCCTGTTACACATTTTCTCCAAATGTCCAAGAGCTCGCTGCTTTTTTCTACCATTCTACGTGCCGGCTTGTGGGCCATCCAGCCGCCGCAGCGACTCGGAAGGGAGCCAGACCACACCTCGCGACCTCCGACAACAGGGGCTCCAGATCTGAGAAAACAAAACCTACGCAAGGCGGCAGCACTTTGACTCGTACGAGCTGCTGACCCTATATCTGTCATGCGCGCCGCCGTGGGCGCCTAACTGTTGCGTGAAACCTTGCATCGATGTCGGGGTTGCGCAGGTAGGCAAGTCCTGGCTCCTCATTGCTTATTGGAAGGACATCGACACTCGGATCTCCTGAGTATTTGCTTTTTCCCATCTGGAAGCTATGAGAATCTCTCCCCTGCGGGGGTCAGCCATGCCTCTGGGAA
This sequence comes from Colletotrichum navitas, assembly GCF_030913465.1. NCBI lineage: Eukaryota > Fungi > Ascomycota > Sordariomycetes > Glomerellales > Glomerellaceae > Colletotrichum > Colletotrichum navitas. The sequence goes on from NW_026850649.1 coordinate 109,092, forward strand.
TGCTCCGGCTAATATTGTCATGCAACTCTTCTGGGATGGGCTGCCGTATCGGGCTTCGCTTATGTAGGTTCTTTTCTCAACTCTCAACAAGGGGGGGAAACATTGCCTGACCCATTCACCGGAATTGCCGCTCGGCGCCGCCAGATGACGCCCAGCTGCATTAGATCAACTCCCTCTCTTCTTCACTCACACGAGGGGAGGGGGTTGTTCTCCGGGTCACTACTGCAAGACCGGCTAAAGGTCCAATGTCTCGACCTAGTACGTTGATTCGAAGCTGATCTTTCCTCATCTCGAAGGCTCAGTCGAACCCTTGTCAGCTGTGTTTACTCGCTACCTCCCTACATTCAATCTATGAGTGGGAACATCTCAGACAATGAGGCGTCATCATTGCTTGTTGTTTTTTCCTCCTGGAAAAAATTTGCATCTCACAGAAAGTGCAACTACGCGCACTCTGTTCGCTTTCTGAAGCGCCAAGTCATTTACTCGAGGCGACGAAGGCTCGACTCGGCAAGATGAACCCTAGGGGGTTCAGTCGGTTCACCTGAACGAACATGTTGTCAGGAGCACCGTGCGTACCCGGTTGAAAACGACGACGTGAGCGATGTCGGTAGGAATCTCGGCGTATGTGGAGCTGAACTCACACTCCGTTTCCGGTAATGGTGAATCCCAGCGTCAAACGTTTCCTTTTTTGCACGCTGGGGAAACCAAACCCCATTCCTCAACATGACATTCTACCATGCATGGATGCAGTTTCGAGGGTGACATTCGCCGCCGCGGAAAACTGACCGGAAGTCTCTCCCCGGAGACCGACATGGGGCTAAGGGGAAGGCGGAAAGCCACAACCCGCCGGGGCAGGCTCGCAACCTTCGATTATCTCGACTAGTCTGTCTTCAAGGTCCATGTTCTATATGTCTTGAACCTACGAGACCCGTGCGGATGGCTTCCGGGTTTCCATCCGGCCCAGTCCAGGCCAGGGCAGCCCTAGTTGACGACGTCAAAGAAGAAAAAGCATCTAACATCTATCCTTGAGGCATCTCCACTGTGCAACTTCACCTGATGCAGTCCACAGTAAGGCGTCGGCATCATCAGCGGTCGACACGGTCCAGAGCTCGGCTTTGATATTGACTGAGCAAACACTGCTAGGGTTTGCGTCCACCACGAAGAGTATAAAAGGCCAAGCGGTCGCACCATAATGAATGTAGCTCACAACTTCCCATCCAGAGAAACATTCCACAAGTCCCTACACCATCCAGTCACAACCTTCTTCTTCTTTTCCCAGAACTACGTGACAAGATGAGGCGCAACTCGTTCGACAGGGCCATAGACCTCAACGTCCCTATATCAGAAGAGAAGGACGTTGAGGTCGTCTTCACACACAACATCGGCTTCAACGAGCTGGACTCTGAGAAGGGCTTTCAGACATCGGATCTGGTGTCATCAAACCCCGACAACACCGACCATGATTCCAGTAGCGTGAGCAGTGGTCCTGAAAAGCCCGCCATGTCCAAAGCCCGCAGTATTGCTCTCGTCACAACAGTCAGCGGCGCAAGCTTCATGAATGTAAGTGCATCGCCCCTAACCTCGCCTCCGAACTACCTCTGACGCTGTTCTCTAGACACTCTCCGTCCAAGCCGTAGTCATCATCCTCCCTACCATTGGTCGTGATATCGGCATCCCAGAAACACGTCTTCAATGGATCGTATCGGCCTACTCCCTCGCCTTCGGCTGCTTTCTTCTGCTCTGGGGCCGCATAGCCGATATCTACGACAAGCGCATAATCTTCATCGCCGGCACCGCTTGGCTAGCCATCATGACCCTTGCCAACCCCTTCGTTCCCAACGAGATTGCCTTCAACGTGTTCCGCGGACTGCAAGGTCTGGGCGCCGCTGCAAACGTCCCAACGGCCATTGGCATCTTGGGCACAACATTCCCGCCTGGAAAGACAAAGACGTATGCGTTTGTTGCCTACGGAGCAGGTGTCCCTCTGGGAAGCGTCTTCGGTACTCTCCTCTCGGGCTTCATCGCCCAGTATGCCAACTGGAAGTGTGTGTTTGGTGTCATGGCCTTCCTTGCCGCCCTTGTTGCCATTGCCGGCTTCTTCTTCATCCCGCCAGCAGTGCCAACACCCGGGGAGAAGAGCGCCAGCGCCAAGAAGTCTGTCGACTGGATCGGAGGAGGTCTCATTACCATAGGCCTCCTCTCACTGATGCTTGCACTCACGGAAGGCAACGTGGTCGGCTGGACGACCCCGTGGATCACCATTCTCATTGTGGTCTCCTTCATCATCATTTCACTTTTCTGGTTTTGGCAACGCTATCTCGAATTCCAGACTGACCGCCTTCCGCTCATGAAGACTTCCATCTTCCATAGCGGCAAGTTCTGCGCCGCCCTCGCAATCATGGGTCTTTTCTTTGCCTCTTTCAACAATTTCCTCATCTTTGCAACCTACTTCTACCAGGACTACCAAGCCAAATCCATCCTCACAACAACACTGTATTTCCTTCCCACCGGCATTGGTGGCATCTTAGTCGCCTGGGCAGCTGCGTTGTTGATCTCCCGCGTGCCGACATACATCCTCCTCGTCTGCGGCCATGTCTCAGTCTCCATTGCATGTCTGCTTTTTGCGACGCCGATCCCCACAGACACATCTTACTTTGCCTACGGTCTGCCCGCCATGGTCCTATCGGTTATCGGTGCGGACATGGCGTGGCCCACCCTGATATTGTTTGTCTCCAAGGCCCTACCCCAGGAAGACCAAGCCCTTGGCGGCGCCCTCGTCAACTCTGTGGGCCAAGTCGGTCGATCTATCGGACTGGCCATCTCCACGGCTGTCCAAACGGCCATCATGGCTAAAGCCAGGGGTGTGTCGGTCGAGAAAGCAGGCCCGGTGGAGGGGTGGGATCAGCCCTCATTGGACGGTCTCCGGGCAGCCAACTGGATGAACTTCGCCCTCGGCATCACTTCCCTTATCATTGTTGTATTATTCTTCCGCAGCTCAGAGATTGTAGGAAGGGAGGATTCTGCGCCGAATAAGGATTCGGCTGATGATGGCGCTGTCACAACCACTATCGAGCTAGATCTCGAGAAGAACGAGAAGTGCGAGAAGTGCTAGATTTCCTATGTCCGAATACAAAACTTTTGATTTTCTTGTTCAATCAGCTGATATACCTACCCTTGTTGTTTCATCTGATGCTATCTCATTTGACTTGATCGGCGCCAAGTAAGATGGTCCCAGACGGCGACCACTTAATGACACAGCTGATTGTGGCGGGAGCGATCTCATTCCATCGGGATTAATTGCCTCATTCCAAGCACAAGAAATAATAGAGTAATTAGCACCAACAACATTACGCCGAATTCCTACACCTCCAGTCGGCACACATCGGCCTACTCCTGGCCGCCTCTCGTGATTAACACCCCCCTCGTGACGCTCTCATCCATGCGGTCTCCTTGCCCCTTTCTGGGTCAGTTGTTCGGCTGCAGCACCCAACCCCTGCTCCTTGGCTCTGCCGCATAATGCAAATGTTTGCCTCCAGTCCTCTGGCTCGAGGGAGAACACCGCAGTCTCGATCACCAATTGAATGGCAGCAACCTACCGTATCCACCTGTTCCCACCTGTGCTCGTCTTCCACAGAGGCAAACAATGATAGTGCGTAGATATGACACCCCTCAAAAGGCTCAAAACCCCGGAGAGTCCAAGCTCCATGAATTATACGGTATTAACATTTACAGTTGATACATGGGCACCGACACAGTCTTATTTGGGCACAATTCCCGTCTCTGCATGTTAAGAATTCAGTCACTTCCCGCTTCAATATTTACCTTTCTCATATTTCCCTCAAAAAGTTATTTCACCACAGACGAGTTAGAGTGGGTTGGCTAGTTATTAATGGCGTTACATCAGCAGGACGTGGACAACATCGCATCGCATCGCCACAGAAATCGTATTTTGACGACCTGCAGCTACGTGATAGAGCACTTTACAAATTCTATGCTTCATTCCAGCCTTACTCTCTCGGCCTCAGTTGATTCCAGTACGAAGAACTCGCCAACATGTCATGTTCTCTCACCCAATATGTCTGAACAATCACGATTGGAATGTTTTATTCCTTGAGCTAAGCATGGCCTTTTCAAGTAAGCATCATTTGCAAAGGGATGATTTGTTGAAAAAAGGGTGATATTTCTTATCTTTTCTTGGTAGCAAGGGGAGCTCTTTCCTTTTCTTCCTTTCTTCTTTTGCCTTTATATTTGGCACGTCTTCCCTTCAATAATCATGAAGTAAAACACCTTTGGTTTCAATTGTCAACCTCATTTGTATCTCTTGGAAATTTGACAATCACGGTGGTTCGAATTTCCAGAAAGCCAATGATATGTCGTTCTACCCCTTTCTGACGACAAGCGTGATAATAGAGTGACGTCGTCATTGTCAATTGTAACCATTCTAGCTAGGCCTGTGTAGTCTGCCATCTCCGTCGCAGTTACGATAGATCCAGCCAGACCAATCAATCCATTGTTGCGCCACGAGCCCGGCTATATCGGCATCATTGTAATAGGTCAACCCAGCCCAGCGTCACCATAACCTATGGTAATTAGCCTACCTGAGCTACAACAATCATATCATTCTAGAATTTCTGGTTATTTTCTATGACAAGACAATATCGGTAGACTAATACTTCTGTTCTAGATTTGTGTTTCTATTCATATAGGCGTTTGCAATAAATGTTCGTAGAAACTCTTCTATCACGACCAACATGTCAAAGTCACAAAAGTAGATGTACCCCCACCGGAGGATGACTGGCTTACTTCAACACAACAAGTTGATTTTCCGATGCTGCCAACGCAACGTGGCATCAGTCGCAGCTGTAACGTTGGTTTCTCAAAGCGAGATCGCATTAAAACCGGCAGTAGTAGCCAAGATATGAGCGGACAAATAGCTCCCTTATTGACGGCTAGCCTTCATTATAATACTTGCCAAGAAAACACCCACCACGTTCTTTGCAAGCCATGGCGACTGAAAACAAGTATATCATTCAGCAATGTACCGTTGCTGACAGTGATGAGCTGACCCGCAACAACATCTCCGCCTTCTGGGCAGATCCGCACTGGAACCTGGCCTGGCGTCATCGGACCCTCGAGTACCACATAGCCCAGGTAGCCAAACGCACGCCGCGGAATCTATTGGGCAATCCCGAGACGAAGTGACAACAAAAAGCCGTCGATCCTGCTACCGGGCGTATCGTAGGTTTCGCACGTTGGTATCTCCCCGCCTCCCACTCCACAACTGCCGACGGTACACCCACATGGCCTGACGCCATGGTCCCGGCTGTCACTCCCGAGGAAGAAGCTGAAATCCAGCGTAATGCCAAAACGGCTCACTGGGACCCGAACGAGGAGTCAGATGAGCTGCTCATCCCCATACGTGAGGCGAAGGACGAAATACTTGCAAAGAAGTCGTATATGCGTTAGTCGAATTTTCTCCTATCCGTTATCTTGAGGTTAATGATACTGGTAGGTTTAGATTACTTGGCTGTGCATCCCGACAATCAAGGTAAGGGAATCGGTACTGTATTGGTCGAAAGCGGTATGAAACAGGCGGAAGAAATGAAGTTGGACATATTCGTGCATGCCATGAAAGCCGGAGTTGGTGTTTATAAGCGGCTTGGATTTTCTATCGAGAAGGAATTCTCCCAAGACGATACCGAATATGGAGGCGAGGGGGAAGTTGACACAGCTCTCATGATTTACAGACAGAAGGTTTGACATGACTTGTGATACACTGAAATGTTCGAGACAGAGCATTTTCAGTATTGGTCGATTCGTGTTGAAGAAATCAACCCATCTTGACTTTTAACATCTAAGTGCATGAAACTGCATTTTCTCGCAGTATCGGTAGCGCCCCAGAAGTTGGCAATTTGATACCAAGAACAATACCATCTCGAACCCTAACCAGTTCATTGAACGACCTCGGATACTATACAATTACTGCGCGTTTCATTCCAGACAGCCTACATACTTAGATAAAGGCAATCCAGGATGAAACTAATACCATGTACTCACTGCTGTGGACCTGATAATTCGATCTTCGAGTTGTGACTCCCATTTCTCCCGGCAATCAGTGGCGGCAAATATCATCACCTGGGTCAAACCCTACTATTGCGGCGTCCTCTCTTTTCCAGCGTCCAAGTTCTCTCTTTGCTTTCATCAAGAACTCTAATAGTCTCATGTACCTTGGCTTGCCTTCAAGCTGGATGGCCAGTTTCTGAAGGTATCTGATAATTGAATCTGCAAGGCCTTATCTCGCGTCTTGAAATCCTACTGAGCTCTGCGAGCTCGTTCAAGTTGCACGATGGCATCAGACAGTGATATTGCAACGAGATTATAGCATACGTTGCGTTGGGTGCGAATAGTGGGATCTGCTGCCTTTATCCGGCCTGGCCGAACGGCTGGCTGTCATTTGTGCGATAGGTCACTGCCGATTACTAGGAGTAAGACGCCTTTTCTTGCTCTAGCAATATCCAGTCCAAATCGTAGCTCCCATATGGAAACAGCTTCTATGGATTGCTAAGGATTTCACTGGCCGCGACGATAAGGCGGTAGCGTTCAGTCCGGGTTGCTCGTGGTACAGCGTCTAGGACGTTCTCGTTCAGGGAGTGGGGATCAGGATGATACATCTTTACGAGCCTATGAAACTGCTTCTTCGAGTGCAGCCTGCCCGGCTCGGCGCGAAGGATATCTTGGAGGCAAAGACAAGGGGTTCGGGGCCACAAAGTCCGGTCGTAGAGCAAGGAGGTGGAGCAGGATTAGGACACTGCCCACGCGAGTGTGAGTAACGACGATGGAACCCGAGAAGAGCTTGTGAGGCACTGGACCAATGTGGAGGATACCCAACGATATTTTTAATCTTAGTATGCGAAGACTGCCGATGGACTCTGGTCCGGCGTGAAGTGGATGCTCTGTGATGCCCGCAGGTTCCGATATGAGTCAATTTTCTACACAGATCGGCTTGAGGTGATAATAGATTGTAAAGCAAAGGTACAAACAATACAATAATTCATTAGTTTCACATTCCCTAACCGATGCACTACGCAAAATGCGGCTTGAATTACAGCGATCGCGGTTTCAACCTGCGCATATTTGCTCTTAAGGAGCACTAGGTATAATTGGACGGGTATGGTTGCCAAGAAGGGTAACAAGTGCGTGTGATATTCAATGCTCAAAATTGATGTCTCTTGAACTTTGAGAAGCAGTCTGTCTATCATCATCATCATCGATGATATTGTTGAAGCAATAGAAAAAATAAACAAAGTATCAAATTGCGTCTAGAGACGGTGAACCAGTTGAGACGGGTTCTGGGAAGAAAGAGAAGAAACATCAGGCCAAGGTATCATTCAATTGTAGACAGCAACTAACACGGGCGAAATACGGCCACTCCAAGAAATAGTGATCCTGACGTGACAACATTTAAGTTACAACGAGCCCACATAACTCAGTGATTGAGCCACGGTGGGCGGCGTCGCCGCATCTACTGCGCCAATATGAGCAAGTTTCGCCCCCTTCGCCTACACAACAGACGCAACCGTCCTAAGGCAGCCACGAAACCCCCTCAAAATGCTCAGAGAAACTAAACGAGATATAGATATAATACACGTGCGAGAGCGGCCGAGCTAAAAATCTCAAAACTCAAAGCCCCGAGTCATTGCTTTTCGACGACGCCGCACACGGACATGGAGACAAAGATCGCCGAGAAGCTACTCCTCGTGGGGGATTTATGCATTTCCACCATGGCTGTTGGCCTCTTCTGGTCGGCGTCTTCCGGAAACTTCCGAGAGAAGCTCTGGGAACATGGAGGTATTGAGGGTTGGAATTCGAACCCGAACCTTCGGATATATTTCTACGCGAACTACGAAGAACCGCCCGAGATCCCGTTGATCTGGTCACAGAGGTAAAGACACCCTGCTCTTTCCCATCTCACTTAGGTGCAAATGTATCTCAATAAAGCGTGGCTGACATCCCCCGACCCTCAGTCTCACCGACGCCACGCTCGCCGTTGCTCTGCTATCCCTGGTCCTCCTGGCAGCCCGGGTGACCATGGCATATTTTGGCCACATGTCTCGGACCGTCTCGCTGATCTACGACGCCTTGCTCGTCTTCTTCTGGCTCCACAGCATCGAATCGCAGGCGTCGGGCGACTTTTCAGACCCCGAGCACCCGAGCCCTCGTCCATGGTACCTGACGCGCAGCTGTCGGAGTCACGTGGCGACGTCTTGCCGGGTTGCCCAGGCCAGCTTTGCGATATCGATCCTCGCGGCGCTCTTTTACGGCGTAAGGCTTCTGATCACAGCTGCGGGGGCTGTGAAAGCCTATCGGGAGTATCGAAAGGGCGGGTATCGACTTGGTCCGGTGGATCTGGACCTCGCGAATGGCGAAGATTGGGCTTCCCAAGGGGCTGGTTCGGACAGTGAAGGAAAGCAGCATATGTACCGGGATTACCTTAGCCCCGTGCTTGCTTTCTTCCCAGAAGACAACAGCTAGTGCTTCCAAACGGTATTCCCTGTCAATGGTGATTCTGTTTGTTGCCTCGGTGGATGATACAATGACCTATTTGGCATACTTGGGACAACTCTGACTATGCCCGCATGCGACTGTAAATCCCAGGACCAGCTCTAGAAACCTTTACAGGAGCACTTCTGACGAACCTAGAGAGACGGGCTACAGCCAAAAAGTCGCCGCGCTCGCCGACACAAAGGTGAAGACCACAACTAGGACAACATCTTAAGAGGCCCAGTACACCCATGATAACATACCATGACATACGTAGACGAGACATGTGTTGGAACAACAAAATGAGGCATTTCAGGCTGTATGTGAACAAAATGGGTATCTCGTGCAAAGAAAAGAATTAATCCGCTCTTTCCAAACGAACACTGTGATCCACCTCGTCATCGCGTGGCTCATCGACCTCGCCTTCATCCTCGTCCTCGTCTTCGTCCCTTGCCAACTTCCTCAACCTCTGCCTCACAAGCGGATCTTGTTCCAACTCCTGCCACAACTCCAGCCGCCATTCTTCAGAACACACGTCGTCTTCCTTACGAACCCAAGGCCACCTCCACAGCCCCGCTAAGATTAAGGTCCTTTGCAATGTGCGGAAGATTGTCTCCATGAGAACGAAAGTGGTGATCATGATGATGAGTGTCAGCCACCACGCCCAGTCCGCGCCAAATGTCTTTGAAAACCCGTCCCGTACGGAATAAGGCGACGGGGCAGGTGCGTAGATGGACGAAAGGAAACCATTCCACGCCCACCATCCGGAGAAAGTGATAAGGAAGGATGCCATTACGATGGCTGACTTGTGGTGCGTTTCAAGGATGCTGCAACACAATCAGTCTTCGATCATGTTAGAACCAGATCCAATATCAGGTACTTACAAGCACTTATAGTTGATCCAAATAACACCCAAACTAAATGAAAGGTTGCCAACGGCAAAGAGGCCCTGGTCGCTAGAGCGGGCAAACCAAACGTATCCCGCCCAGACGCCCCAATACGCCAGCACACCCTGACACGCTCCTGAAAACATCCAGGCAGTGTATCTGGCCAGATTCAGTCCCATGTTTCGTTGACCATACATGTACAGCTCTGGGACTGCAAGCAGGGTGTCAGCGCTGAGGTCCTGCTCCCAGACACCCATGCAGATGACGCAGAGACTGGTGAACAGGGTGTTGAAGACAGTCAAGCTGGCCGACTCGTAGAGCGAAGTACCCGTGTATCCGTTGTAGCGCTGGTACATGGCAGTGGGAAGGTAAAAGAACATCTCCTTCCAGAAAGTGCAAAGAATGAACTTGGCGGTCCGTACATAATTCCATCGGCCATGCACCAGAAGTAAACGCTGCAAGTATCGGAATTGGGCTATAGCGTAGTCAGCTACTCGAGCAGCCTGCAGGCCCTCTTTCCCTGAGATGCCGACGCCGACGTGGCTGGCAGAGATCATGGCCAAATCATTGGCGCCGTCACCAATCGCAAGGGTTAGTCCGTGACCCATGCGGCCTTTCAGCTTACGAAGCTGGGACCGAACGGTCTTTACCATAAGAGCCTTCTGCGCAGGCGAGGCGCGGCAGCAGATAACGGAGTCGACGAAGGGCACAACCGAGTAGAACTGGGCTGTCAAGTCGGGCGACGTCTCAATGGAAGCCAAGGACTGCCCGTCGATGACGACAACGCTGTGGACAGAACCGGAGTGCAGGTCTTCAGATAACGCCGCCATCTGGCCGCGAAGGTCTCCCTTGGTAACATCAAGAGTGAACAGGTCGGACACGGGCTGGCAGATGCGGGCCGAATGGGCAATATTGATGGCTGTCTCGCGCTTGTCGCCGGTCAACATCCAGATCTTGATATTTGCCCGTCGAAGTTTGTCGATAGTCTCTGGCACACTCTCTTGAAGCTTATCTTCAATCGCAGATGCGCCGACAAGGTTGAAAGACTGCTCAATGATCTCGGCTGCAGCCTCAATCTTTTCCTGACGGTCGGTCAAGCTAGTTGCAGCATCATCGAATGTTTGTTTCCACGTGCGGTAATCTTGCTCCGAGATGAACTTCTGGGCGAAAAGCAGCGTGCGGAGGCCTTCGGTCGCAAAGTCGTCGATATGTTTGAAACATCGTGTAAAAATAGCCGAATCGTCGGCGATGGCGGGGTCATCGAGGAAAGCGAACTTCTCGGGGGTATGATGGTTAGTCGAGGGAGAGGCTGGCGAAGCCTCATACGAGGCAGTGCGGACGTTAATCGAAGGTCGAAGGAGATCGCCCGATTTTCTCATTTTGCTTGCCTCGAAAGACCGGCTACGGTCCGCATGAGGTCTCGTACTCGGCCCTGGAGAATTGCGTGCAATGCCGATGCTTCTTCGTAAAGACATGCTTGCACGGCCGCTGACACTGATTCTCGGCTCTTGTTGTTCGCTCTTTCGAAGAAGCTCATGTTCCAAGTCCGCACTTTTTCGAACATCCTGGGCCTTTTGCAAAGCCAGATTGGCCAGCTTGAGCCTTGGAAGGATAACCGAATCGGCACCTTTGCAAATGATGCAGATACGTCCATCGGGGTACCGCACAACAATGGACATCCTCTTTCGGTGGCTGCTGAACTCAACAACGTCCAGAATCTCGAACGTCATGTCCTTCTCAGGGCTGGCAGCATCAGATGTGAGCCGTAATGTAACACCTGAGGACGTCCGAGAGACGACGGTGTATCCGAGTTCCTGCGCTGCTCGAACGATTGCCAGTTCGTCGGGTGACGAAGACTGGTATTCAATCTTGCCGTTGCGAATCTCCGGGAGACAAGTGTGGCAGAGAGCCATAGCCAGGATGTAATCTTTGGCTCGTCTGGCAAAAAGGGAATGGGGTCTCAACCCGATGAATTCCAAGAGCTCTTTAGTAGTAACATCCGGTTGCACATGGTCTGGGCGACCCGTAGAGCGCCACTGGGAGGAGGACCGCCGTGTGGACGGGGCGCGGGAGCGCGCCATGGATGGCCTTCCAAGAGACGTAGGCGACTGGATGTTATAATCGACATCAGCATCGGTTCTGTTGTGCTGAGTCGAAACTTGGCGGCCTCCTTTGGCCACGGAAAGCGTCTCAGCGGAACTGTTCGCTCCATCCTCGGCCTCCAGGTCAACGTCGGGTTGATGGAGCCAAGCTGTGCCCGCAATGCTTAATTTTCGAAACTTCATGACGTTCTCAGTCAACGTACCCGTCTTGTCGGTAAATACGTATCCCACTTGACCTAGATTTTCGAGAATTGTATTGGTGTTGCATCGCGCAGGCGTGTCTGTCTCGGCGTGGTACATCTCAACATCAGAATTGAGCATGAATAGCTGCCCGACTTTGACAATCTCAAGACTGATATATAGCGCCAGGGGAATGACATTGTTAAACTGAATGATAAAGCCGATGAGGATTTCATAGAACTTGACTTGGGCATCTTTGAGATACCACGTTCTTCGCTCCTGCGACCTCTGCCACATGAGATATCCCATAGAGCAGCCAATAGACAGAACAATGACGTAGATGGCGAGGGTGATAACAATCTTGTTGGATACGATTTCCAGCGCCGGCTTTTTCGCTTTGGGATGTTGATTGGCATTCATCCGGATTTTGCTTTCCTCGCCAGTGTTGATAACAATGCCGATGGCGGATCCGGTGTTCCTCAAGATGCTGCCGCGGTAGACGACTTCGTTAGAGGTGAGTGGCAGTGACTTGCCGTCGACAGTGATCTTCCCATCGAACTTGTAGAGATCAGGATTCGGGTCCTCGACGACGAATTCAGCATTGGACGCGATGATCTTCTCAAGCGTGTCATAACCTTTCAACGCTGCCGATGTTCGCTTGCTCTTGAGGCTGGTCTCGCCGTCAAGGGCCATCGTTTCGATGTAAGCCAGGTCATTTTCCCCGTTGGCGTGGAGCAGTATGATGTCTGCCGGGACTGGGTCATCTCTTGATAGCTTGATGAGATCTCCGACCTCAATATCACGCCATTTGGTCATTGTCCAAGGTCCTTCTCCAGAATTGGTTTCAGACGAATTTTGATTCATTCTGGACAATCCGCCAAGCTTGGATGGCCAACTTTGCATGACTGTGCTACCATTTTTCGAATGCTTGAGCACGTGTGCTGTTTGCGCATTCTCCACCTTGTCGAGCCGGTGCCGCTTGAAATCATCGTATCCCTCTTTCGCGATTGTTACCAACACGAAGAAGAGCAGTGGTAAAATAGTCGTAAAGTTTCCAGTCGTCGAGATGCCGGGTATTGTCTGTGGCACACCCACGCAGAGGAAGTAGAAATTGCCGATTCGGGAAAACTGAAACAACAGCTGCTTTGGAACGAAATCGTACAAGGTGTACCGCGAGGTTCGGATGGCATTGGACACGTAGGGGTGGCCGCCTCGGCGCTCGTCGGTCAAAGGCGCATCTTGGTTCAGACGCAGAGGGATCCGACGGCCGTTCTTGGAGGGCGGAAGTGTCTTGCGACCCAGCACCACTTCGTAGAAAATGCTTTTGCACCACGCGACCGCATCGCGTCTTAAGACGATGTCGGATAATCGCGTCTTGCCAAGCCTGCTGTCGGCTTCAGGCGGCGTAACGGCCGGTGGCGCGTTGTGCGTCGGTTTTTCGTTCATGGTAGCGACATGAGTCGAGCGAGTGACAATTGCGCGAGTTCGGTCTCGCGGGGAGGAACATTTCCGACTTTAAACGAGCGGTCGCATCGATCTGGAATCTGCGCGAGTCGAGCAGCGGCGGAGCAGACTCGGCGCAGCGATCGAAGTCTCCTGGTGCTTCAGTGAGACTGGACGTGCAAAGAAACCATTTGCAACGCCATTCTACCGTTCCGCGGGCTGTTGATGACAGGGAAGAGAAGACCTGTGAAGAACGAGGTGACGGAGCAGAAAAGAGCGGGCACTGAGTTCGTCATTGCTGACCTGCACCCTCGCGCGCGGTGGATTGCCAAGGTTTCTTGGCGAGATTAATTAAAGCTGCAGACTCAACCACGGCAACCTGTTGCTGCAGATGTTGATCAGGTTCAGGGCAGAAAACACTGCATTAGCGGGCAGATGCCCCATGGAGGCCACTGCCCGTATCGATGTCTCCACGCGCGGTGGGCTCAACTGGCCGGGTTCTCGCTATTGGGTTGCCGGTCATTGTGACGCTTGTCAGTGCGAGGTGTCGATTCAGTGCGGAGGCGGCGACGTGGTCTCTGGTGAGGTCGACAGAAGGTTTCCCGAGGTTCAGCTAAGGTTCAACGCTGTTGTCTGACGCAAGCCGACAGCCAGATCTTCTCCAACATGCGGTGCGATGATGATCCACAGCTTAACGGTCTGCGGCCTTCCACGACGACGCCAAAGAACGACGGGCTATTCTTAGCGTCGAGACCCTGGTAGTGATTGGCTTCGGAGAAACTGCCGAATACCGTTGCTTCATTGCCACAATAGCGCCGGATAGTTGCCAAATTTGGATTCGCTCCGGCTCTCATCATCGGACGTGAATGCAGCATCGGAGCAGAGAGGATGTCGCCGGCGCGATAAAAGGCTCGTACTTGGACAAGATTCATGTTCCCATCGGTCGCAGTAAATGCATCCCTGGTCTCGAAAGACGGCGCCCAAGACGCGGATGCGAATGCCATCTGGTGTTGTACTTTGGTCACCAACACCCCCCCTGCAGTCTGCCTCCAATTCCTCTACCACAACAGTCATACGCGGGAAAGACTGGGAGGAAGCTAAGCAGGCAAGATGCCATGTCGCAATGTTGCGTTGCAGCTTGGTGGAGTATCGCACATACGTATGAGAAGACCAGATATCCTCGACATCCAGTCGTCGTCGGCATGAATTCATCCGGTCGAGGTGTTTGTCGCATGATGATGATGGGTGCGGCGCCACCGTCTCGTCTGTCGTGTGATGACAAAACCAATCGAAATGGGACGAAAGGCGAGGAAGGGCATCGTATCCGTATCGTGGGTAGAGAGAGAATAAGGTATACCCGGGGGTGTTAGTCAGCCTTCGTCAAAGCTAAACACCCCCTTTCCGTGAGGAGGGGGTATTTAGCTCACAGCGCTGACTAAGTTACCCCCGGGTAGTGCGCCGCAAACAGAGATTTACCAGAACTTGAAGAGCCGTGCCAATTGACTGTTTAGGCACCGTACACAACCCGGCTGTGCTCCCTTCTTCCGCACAAACCGGAATAAAACCCCTCTAGGATACCCTACACACCGGGCTCCCAATCACCTACTGTCACAGGGACACGGCATGAGCCTACGTAGGTGCTCTACTGTATTTATGAATCGAGTGACTCCAGTTTGATCGCCGTCCAGGCCCCTCGAATCCCAAAACGGCAGACACCCTTTACTACCGGCATGAGCTCAAGGCTAGGTACTCCGTAGTGGAGAAGACAATCACCTAAAAGGTAAAAAATGTAAAAAGAAGAAAAATTGCAGATTGAGGAGAATACCCTTAGAAAGTTCCTATTTACATAACGACTGACATATACATAGATATATACATAATAATGATGATAATAATGATGATATAACAACAATGCTGCCTGCTTCTCGAAGATTGAGATACTGGGCAATGCCTTATGTATTTCACCGTCTGAGACACGATCATCCGGTTCGCAGATCATGAACGGTGAGCCAAGGCAGTGGATAATCTCTTCAGGCCCGCTGAGAGAAACAAGTAAGAGAAGAAAGAACGGCGAACTACAAGCTTCATTTTCTCCATGACGACAAATTGACGTCTGCCGTCCCGCCTCACAACCGCCCGCTCGAGATGCCACTTACTAGCGCCTCTTGACACCGGCAGCCGTGAGCTTCTGTGAGATGAAGTCGGCCATCTCACCGGCATTTCTGCCGTACGACAAGTGGGCGGGAAGGACGACGAGCGTGCCCTTGCAGACGGCGTCGCCCGTGGCGCAGATGATCTTGGTCTTCTCCTTGGGAAAGTTGGGAATCTGGCCCTTGTCCTGGGTGTTCTGCGTGTCTCCGAAAGTGAATGCCGCGACGATCTGGTCCTTCTGGGCCTGGGGGAGGTTCTCAACGGCGCGGTGGGTGAGT
Source organism: Colletotrichum navitas (assembly GCF_030913465.1). Taxonomy (NCBI): domain Eukaryota; kingdom Fungi; phylum Ascomycota; class Sordariomycetes; order Glomerellales; family Glomerellaceae; genus Colletotrichum; species Colletotrichum navitas. The sequence goes on from NW_026850649.1 coordinate 124,674, forward strand.
GCCGCCCCCTGACTGTAACCGCCGACAACGAGCTTGGAGTTAGGGCACTCGGAGTTGGCCTTGGCGATGAGCCGCTTCATCTCGGCGATGCCTCGGGGGTCTGCGCCGCCAGGCAGCGCGTTGGTCGCCAGGCCGGCCGCATAGTCGACGCCCTCGACGGCCACGCTCTGGAATTTGGCCTTGACATTGTTGGCTGTAGGAGGGCCGCAGACGGCGCCCATGTTGCCGATCTCGGTCGACCCGCGGGCAAAAAGCATGATGACATCTTTGCAGCCGCCCTGAGTGAACTCTTTGGCAGTGGTGCCCACGCCGCCGATCTCGCGGTCTTCGAGTTCGCGGACGTCAACCTCGTTAACGGAAGTCTCGGAGAGCGTGGGAAAGGCGGCCGTAACGGACGCGAGTGCGAGGATGTTGAGGAACTTCATCGTGACTGGAGAATGGAAGACGTATTGAAACTGTAAAAAGAAGGTGGGGTGCTCCCAGAGCAGAGTGAATAGTATCGCGAGAATGAATGACTGCCTGTTGGGCTTAAGCTGATGGACGAGCTGGCTGCTGTGTCGAATGTGATGTGCGAATAACGATGAGATGAGTGCAATCCCAGAGAAGACTTACAGCAACCTTTATACTACGGCTTACCCACGTCAACTCACGCGGTCCGGCGAGTATTGACATGAAGAACAGCTGACGGATCAATACCTTGGTGTTTGTTCCCCTAGGCAAACAAACCTGTGCCGCAGGTCTAATACAGATCAACCAATCGCGTCTCTCCAAATGGAAAAGACGGCCAGGAAGGCCGCTTCACTGCCAAACAAGTCACCCTTGGCCCAACAAGCCGGCTCTCGTGTTGGAGGGGAATATGGATCTCAAGGCGCTGACTGAATGGGGAACGGTCCGAATCGCAAGTTTGTCTCTTTTGGGACATGAGAGCCAAGCCACTGGGTAGCCCACGCGGCAAGGTCAAATTGTCTGGGTGGTCCCCTACGTCTGAGTGTCGTTTATCGGAGATCCTAAGAGCGGAATGAATAGTTCCACGGACCGGGCGAGCACCTGTTCATATGATACAGTGAAAAGCCTCTTTCTAAGGGAGCCGGTTAGACAAGGGCGGGTGGCGTTTCGTTAGAAAACGAGCCAGGATCAACGATGCTTGGTTGACCCATAATCACCCGTGAAGTTTTATCCTAACGGCTTGAGGCGGACAGACCATACGGCTGTGCGTAGTACATTGTATACGGTCTGATAGTTACGCTGGCAGCTGCCAGAGTTAGAGCATTAGGCTAGGAAAGCTAGAATGCCCCGGAAGCATAGGCCGAGCTAACAAAGTAAAACGGCTAACTAACATGCAACGATGCTGGGCTCTGTCTTCATAGGCAGCTGCTAGCTTTCTGTGATCCTCCAGGAAGCCTGGCTTCGCCGCTTCGCAAGAAGTACGAATTAGAGTAATTGCCCGTCAGTCAGCCAGGAACAACCCCGTAGAAAAGGACGGCGCTTGTCGATAAGAGGTCGGCTTGCGAGTTATGACGATGTCTCGTCTGGCGGCTTTAAGTTGGGTTGCAACGGTGTCTCTAGATTAGCGGCTTCAATCTGAGTTGAACGGTATACATTCTACGAGTTCCAGCCTGAAACTTCAGATGAGTGTCGACACAATAAAGTGCTGCCAAAAAGATACTCCTGAACAGGGATAGGGGCCGAAGACACAAGCCGCCTTACACAGTAGTGTGGAACATGTCGAGTAGCCATGTCTCGTCTTGATAACTAGGACCCTGTGCCGCCGTCTATGGTCTGGCATTTGGTGTGGCGCACAGCAATTGACTCGTGAACCGGGAATTACTTATCCAGGGGGCAAGCGGTCGGACGTTCTGGCAGGTTGACACTCGTCAAAGGACCGAGCGCGGAGCGGCAGCCATCAGAGGGTTATTTGGAAGGACGTCGACCGGACGGCAACACAAAGCAGCAATAGGGCACGCGGCATGTCCCAGTATTCTAGATTAAATTATGTGTGGGGTGATTAACGTTCTTGCAGCATTCATAGTAGCTGAAGGTATTGTGATGTGACAAGTGACAGGAGAATAAGAAATATGTGCTGACGGTCTCCAGCAACTCTTCCCTGAGGCGATCCGAAGCCCCCCATATGATCGGTTCGCTTTTATCAAGCGGGGGTGCAAAGAAATCCGAGGTTCTCTCGTTTGGCTGTGGAGCAGCGTTTCTAAAGGCATAAAAAGAGTCGGCAGCATGATGTTCCCCGATGGCCCAAGATCGTACAATTGGGGAAGAGACTACCGGTACGGATAAGCCCCTGTCAATATTCGAGAGAGGCTGAGACAAGAACGGACTAGTGGAGAGTACATAGGGAGCCGTGCCGGGGTGGGTGAAACCACCGGCAGTCAAGACATGCAGTGGCCCGTTTAAGGGATGCAGTAGGTCCTCTGACGGCAAGTGTGGGGGGGGGACGTTAAACGTCCTTTTCAGGGGAACCATGCACGGCTTTTTACGGAAGAAAACGGCAACGGTTACGGATTAGTGGGTTGAAGTATTCGTCACCGTAAATGGATCAATGGCACTTTCCGGTAACATCTATCCGATTATGCTAGCGGTTCTTTTTGGTGTCTTGTTCGCACTAGTTATGCAATAGTAATAAAACAACGGATTCTTGCAATAAAACGGCTTTGCAAAGAGTAAGACCATGGGTGACGGAGGAAAGGTCACGTGAGAGAGACCCACCCCGTCGGTCTATACATTGGCCGTGTGCCGGACCCACCCTATCGACGCTCGGCGAGTGACGTCGTTCCCATCACATCGCCGCTGCATCGGGGACCCTTGGATTCGGCAAAACTCTGGCCTACGACTTGCCGCAGTAAGCCCAGGCCACCACTCACCCGCCACCCAGCACCCCCCACGAATTGTGGGGATCTCCATCGCTGCCCGCCACACTTTCTCAGCCTTCCCGTCGTCACACGGACAACCCATCGTTGCCCTGCTGATCCAGTTTCCGCGATAGCTCTAGGCAACAATTCGATAACCTCTGCATTTCTGCTCTCACCTACGGCTTGGACACTCTCTCCATTCGTTCTCTCTCCGTATTTTGAAGTCCCTGCCACTTTTCCTAGTCAACCAGTCGCATCTGCATATCAGCAACCGGTTTCCCCTCCGCCTTTTGATAAGCTCGAGCCTTGGCCCCCCACCACCCGATCGCAACTTTCGTCGCTCGCCTTAGTTGGGAGCTCTCGACTCTTCGATTCGGCCCTACTGGATCAGATCTGTGGTGTATGTCTTCCACAGATCCCACAAATCACTCTTCCAGCCTATCTGGCGACACCAAACATGGCTCCGACACTGTCCCGGTGACGGGCACCAAGAACGCGGGGTCGAAGGCTGAAACGGAGCCTCCTGAGCTCGACAACCAGCAGGGGCAGCAAAGCAAACCAGTACTGTCCGCCAAAGCGGCAGGCAAGCAACAAGCGACGGGCGATTTGATCGACTTTGGCGACGATGACCTCGAGCCGACGTCCGGGACGAAGCCTGCCGCCAACTTGGACAGCAAATCTGCGCTACAATCAAGCCAGGCCGCCTTCGCACCAGCCTCAGAAAGCAACCTGGAGCCCATGACCTCGTCCATCGCTACGCTTAAGCCTACGAGTCCTCTGCCTGCCGAGACTACCACCCAGTATCTCACGATCGAGTCCACCACATACGTTGACCCAACACCTCCCACCCCCAGGACATCACAGCCTCCTTCTCGAACCCCGTCCTACGCTACCAAACGCCGCTCATCGTCCGAAGCATCCCCGACAACATCCGACGCCGGCTACGACGAGCGCAGATACGCAAGCGAAGACGAGCAGGAGAATGGATCTCGGTCAGAGATTCAGAGCATCATGGAGCAATTCACCGGGGATGGTGGGGGCCCTGGCGCTGAAGAGGTTATGAGTCCGAGGTTGGAGATCGCATCGCCCATGCTGGGCAGCCCTGGCATCCACCATCCTCCACGGAAGTCCAGTCTCGACCCGCTGGTCCCGTCACTGTCCCACCAGGTTCAAGAACTTCAGGGCCTGAGGATACACTCGGCATCTCCTGTCAGCATGCTTTCTCGGGAGCGAGCCTCCGATGACCAAGGTCCTCCTGTGCCGCCAAAAGATGGACCGCCCGCGACTCCTTCGCGTTCTCATGACGACAGACATATGAGCACGGATTCTCAAATGTCTCCTGGTTTACCCATCCACCGACCGCCACCCCCCGAGCCCGAACCCGAACCAGCATTGCCTTTCGACTTCCACCGCTTCCTGGAGCAATTACGGAACAAGAAAGCAGACCCAGTTGCCAGATACTTGAAGTCCTTTTTGTCCGAATTTGGGAAACGCCAGTGGATGGTGCATGAGCAAGTCAAGATCATCAGTGACTTCTTGGCCTTTATTGCCAACAAGATGGCTCAATGTGAAGTGTGGAGAGATGTTTCCGATGCCGAGTTTGACAACGCTCGGGAAGGCATGGAGAAGCTGGTCATGAACCGGCTGTACACGCAAACTTTCTCGCCCGCTATTCCTCCGCCGCAGCCCATTCCCGGTGCGAAACCGAAACGGCGAGGTGGTGAGCGACCCATGGGACCTGGCCGACGTGGGCAGCATCAAGAAGATGTGGAACGGGATGACATCCTGACGCAAAAGATCAACATTTACGCTTGGCTCAGGGAGGAGCATTTGGACATCCCGCCTACCGGTGACAGCGGGACGCGGTTCCTCAAGCTCGCGCAACAAGGTGAGTCAGTCATCAGTCTGCGAGACGTTTTGGGCCTTTCCTGATGTGTCGTAGAACTTCTCAAGATCAAGTCTTATCGGGCGCCACGAGACAAGATAATTTGTGTGCTCAACTGTTGTAAAGTCATCTTCGGTTAGTCTTACCTGCCGCAATACTGGCCGTTCCTTCGGTGAACTAACCAGCATCAGGGCTTCTCAAGCACTCCAAATCAGACTCATCAGCCGACTCGTTCATGCCACTTTTGATTTACGTCGTTCTGCAGGCCAACCCCGAGCATCTAGTTTCCAACGTCCAGTATATCCTGCGCTTCCGGAATCAGGAGAAACTCGGCGGCGAGGCAGGGTACTACCTTTCATCTCTGGTAAGCGTTTTCTCCAACGCGGTCTTTATGACACATGCTGACCTGTCACAGATGGGTGCTATTCAATTCATTGAGAACATGGACAGGACAACCCTAACGATCACGGATGAGGAATTTGAAAAGAACGTCGAGGCAGCTGTGTCTGCAATAGCAGAAAGGCACCGCCTCGACTCACCGGCGGTCGCGCAGGAGCCCGTCTTCTCAGAGAAAATGGGCTTCCAGCAAGGAGAGTCTTCCGGACGACCTTCTTTAGACATGATGGGAGAATCTTCTACCCCGCGCCGCTCAACGTCGTCGAACGAAGGCAGCAGAGATGTCGAAGATCAAGCCCCGATCACCGGCCTCCTTCGATCAATACAAAAACCGCTCAGCACTATTGGGCGCATGTTCTCCGACGAGCCATCGCCTGCGCCGCCGCCCGTCCCTAGCAGTGCGTCAAGGCCGCCAGGACCTCCCGAACGATTGTCCCCTCGACTAAGCATGGAAATACCGCCGGATGGGCAGCAGCCCGCCTCCCGGCCCCATTTGTCGGCGGAAGAGGCTGCGGCCAGGCAGGCTAGCGCCGAGGTTGCCGAGGCGCAACGTCTCAGCAGGGCAGAGCATAACAATGTCGTCGAGACGCTTGCGGGCATGTTTCCCGACCTCGACAGGGAGATTATCTCCGACGTGGTGTATCAGAAGCAGGGGAGAGTTGGACAGGCCGTCGACGCCTGCTTGGCCCTATCTAACTGAGAGAGCTGTACATCGGAATCAATAAATATCATTTTTGCAAACGAGCAAGGTAGTTCCATTGGATTTGATGAACTGATAGCGCTCGCCGTTACTTGATGTACTACCCATTTGCCACTTCATCCTGTTGGACCACCGCCACAACAGCTGTGGCTGGCCGAGGTAGAGTTAGTGTCGGTTGGCTGAAATTCCCAGTTCTTTGAGGTCGGACATCTGCGGACCGCATCGAACTAACGGAGATGCCTAGCAACGTAAACCGGTTCTTCGCCAAACGGAGCACGTGTCGCCGCCTACCGCATACGTATCAAAAAAGCATACGTCTCGAGGGCCAGAACATAACAAGCAGTAGGCTCAGTCTCCAGACTATTTTAGCCAGCCCACCTGGAATCTCAACGAAGTTTTATCCAATTTCCTTCCCCATTTTTCGTCGAGCGAATCGATTCACCGGATACCGGCAGGCTTGTTTACCTTCGTGTGTATCCTTACGTTTCATTCCAACGTTGCCTTCTGCGCAAATATCACTACACTTCCTGACGATGCTTGTGTCAGGTGCCAGAGGTGGGGGGCACCAGGGGACCACCAGCTGTAAGGCCACAACTAGGAAAACTATCATCCAAAGGTTACACAAAAGCAGAGTTTATAAGAACAAGAGAATTAGGAGAAAGTAGATTAAAAAATAGTTATAATTAACCCCTAACTACACTATTTATAGACTCCTTTTGTTATAACCTAACAAGTTACAGGCGATGTTGCCCCACTTGGTAGAGCGACCAGTGGGCAGCAACAGCATTTGTACAGAACTAACAGATAGGCGTAGACAGGATGACTCCTATAGACACAGAAGAACTATAGTATAAGTTATATAATAATAAGATTAGATAAGATCTATATATTAGAAATACAGAAGCTGTATACTTAGTATATAGGCGCTATACAGAAAATATACAGGTGCTATAGTTTAGATATATAGCCTTATATACTAATAAAAAAAATAAAACTTATATATAAAATAAACTTAAATACACTTAAGAATAGACTCTTATAGCTTTTTAGTAATTAACTTTTTATAATATAATTTATTTAAATAACTTTTAGTATTTAACCTTAGAGATTTAATTAATAAAAGCTATATAAGCTACCTTTATAACTATTAACTACTTAACTAATTATTAAGTAATTAATAGACTAGTAAGCCTATACTACTATTAACTAAGTATTAACCTTAGCTTATTCTTAGTAAAAACCTTACTATTAGATTACTAACTATAACACTTTAATTACTTTTATTAAGTAAGTTAACCTTAATATTTACCTAATAATAAAGATACTATATTAAGCTTTAAGAATACACCTTTAATAAGTACCCCTAAGTCCTAGTATTCTTTAGATAAGAAACTTAAGGATATTATAGAGATTAATAATAGATCTATTTTACCTAATCTAAGATTTAATAAAGATAATAAGGCTATTCTTACTATAGATTAGTACCTTATAATTTAAGGAATAATTAAGAGAAACACTAGATATAACTAATAACTTATTAAAGTTATTAATAGTAATATAGTTAAACTAGAGTATTTAGAGAAAGCTATCCCTAAAGAACCTTTAACTAAGATATAAGAACTTAAGGAGACTATTAAAACCCTCTAAGGCACTACTAATATTATCTAGACCTTAGTTAATAGTTAAGATAAGCTTAGACTTAATAATCTATAGCTATTTAATAGAACCTTAGGACACTTAAAAGAATTCTTTACTTAAGTCTAAGTATACTATTAGTTCTATAACGTTAGCTTTAGAGATAAACCTAAAAAAGTTATTTATACTACCTTATTTCTTAAGAGAAAAGTATTAGCCTAGTTTAAACTTTACCTAATAGACTATATAATAAATAACTAGGTAGGCTTAAAGATAAAAACCTAAGAGATTTTTTATAAATACTCTAGGTTTAAGAAAGTGCTACTATTATTATTCTAAGACCCTAATAAAAAGTAATAAGCTAAGTAAAAACTATTTAACCTAAGATAGACTAAGGTTACTTTATACTATATAGCTAAATTCTAAAGACTTACTACTAAACTTAATATTACTTAAGAATCCTTAATCTTTATATTTTACTAAGGACTTAAGAAAGATATTAAAGATAAATTAGTTAAGATTATAAACCTTTTTAAAGACTTCTTATTATATATTAAACTTATTATTAAAATTAATACTTAACTATATAAATAATAATAAAAGAAAAAAAAAATAAAATAACTTAATATAAATATAGGTAAAAAGTATACCTAAGGACTAAAGCTACTAGGTTAGTAAAATAAAGCACTAAATAAGTAATAGAGACCTTATAATAACTAAATAAGTATATCTTAGGGGCACTATACTAGACTAATAAATATAAGTATAGTATATAAGTAAGACTAATAACTACTATATAACCCTAAGACTATTAAATACTTTAACTATAAAAAGACTAGTTACTATATATAAGACTATAAGTAACCTAAATAACTCTAATATAAAACCTTACTAAAGTACACTAAGAAAGCTAATATAGCTACTAAGGAAGTCCCTTATTAATAATTAACCTAGACTACCTACTATAATAACACTTACACTATACACTAGGACAGTAAAAAATAGGCAAAATAGTATTCTAAGGAGCTAAAGGTAAAAAACGCATCTATAGGAAGAAAAAAGCCTAATAAGAAAAAAAAAACTAGAATATTATTATAGCCTTTATAATAATATAAGATATAACCTTTAAGAAGCTATAAGATACACTTAATACCCTTAAACTTAATATAATTAAAGAACGCCTTAAAAAAAAGATAATAATAATAAGAAACACTTACTAATAAGCAGTACTTAATAAAACCTTACTAAAGAAAAACCTTAAGATTATTACTATAGTTAAGAAGTAATAACACCTAATAATAGAAGTAGTCTAAGAGGCTATTAACAAGAGGACTAAGGATAAAACTATCTTAATAAACACTAAGTACACTAGTAAAATTACTTACTAAGTACTAAGTAAGTATAATAAATAAGTACTATAAAACCTATACTATATACTATAAAACCTATAATAATAAAAGAAGAATATTTAGTAATAAATTAAAGTAAAAAAGAAAAACTAAGGAAACTTCTTTTTACTAACTAGAGTATACCCTTAACTTTATATAACCTTTTAAAGTTATAAAGTAGTAGAACCTTAACCTCTAGATCTAGAAGAAATATTAGAACTTACTAAAATTATATAAATAAAAGGATTTTAAAACACTTTTACTAGAACTATTACTATTACTAAGAAATAATAAGTTACCTAAGAATAAGCTTTAGAATAATATAACTAGTAACTTATCTTAAAACTAATCTAAGCCTAAGATATAGTATAAGAGAAACTTAAGTAACTATATATATAAGATATATTAAACTTTATTAAAAAATAACTATATATATAAATCTAAGCCTAAGGGAATTACTAGAAGTAACTACTACTAAAATAAGACGTCCTAGGGACTATAAATAAAATAACTAAGCTAGGTATATAATTTATTAAAGTTATAGTAGTAGAGAAAAAGAAAAAGACCTAGTTTTTACTTCTATAACTTACTATTTAGGAACTAACCCCTTAAGACACTATTAAAGTATAGAGAACTAGTTCTAATAAAGAAAAACTTACTAATAAACTCTCTTTAGATAAGTTTATATCCCCTAGTAAAATAAAGCAAAAAGCTACTAAATAATTAGTAGAAATTAGCTATAATAATCTTATAAATCCTAATCTCCCTAAGGTTAAGGACTAAAGGATTAGAGAATAAACGTATAGTTTACTATTATCTTTATCTTTAATTAAAAGTATACTAGGCTATAATTTAAATAAACCCCTTGCTTTATAAACTTATAATAACCTTATAATATAAAGTAATAATAGCTTTAGCCTTATATTCTATAAAGTACTAAAGAATATAAATAAACAAGAACTTTTATTCTATAAGACCTAAGATATAGATATTAAAGGAGAACCTATTATCCTATATAATAAAGAACCTATGTTTAAAGACTATAAGCACTTAGACCTAAAATATCTACTATACTATAAGGTGTTCTAGGCTAACTATATTTATAATAAATATATAAGATATAAAGAAAAAAAGAAGTATATACCTTTTACTTTATAGGCCTTATAATAAACTAGTAACTAAATACTAACTTAATAAGGACCTTTACACTTAGAAAGTTAAAAGTATAAATAATA